>NC_062966.1:30890879-31043879 GCF_023119035.1 Salvia hispanica | reverse complement strand
GTTTTAACGAGTTTTCTCTCTCTAACTTTCTGCACAAGAGCATCATCGAGGGATGAGTCACGCGGGTGGTAGTGGTGGGGATCTTGAGGAGTAAGAACGGCAGATGAACGAGGCTATGGAGGCCTACATGAACCGCGAGATGGAGCGGTACATGCGAAGGGTGGAACAACAGGCGGTCCCCCGCCCTCCACCGGTTGTCCACCGCCGAGCGGTGATTGATCGGGATCACGTAGCTGCACATCAGCGGCTATATGACGACTACTTCGCTCCGGACCCGCGGTTTCCAGCAACCATGTTCAGGAGGCATTTTAGAATGCGCAGGGAGTTGTTTATGCGTATCGTTGACGCTTTGGAGCGTCGATATCTTTATTTCCGCTTCGAGGCACGATGCGGCTGGCAGACCCGCCACACCCCTATCCAAAAGTGCACGGCGGCAATCAAACAGTTGGCCTACGGAGGCGCGCATGAGACATGTGGGATGAGTACCTCCACATCGGTGAGACGACTTCTCTCGCAATGTCTGAAGTATTTCTGTGGGGGCGTGATAAACATTTTCGGTGAGCAGTACCTTCGAAGCCCTACTCCCCAAGATTGTCGGAATTTGATGCGGATGCACGGGGAGCAACATGGGTTCCCCGGGATGTTAGGAAGCATAGATTGTATGCATTGGGAGTGGAAGAACTGTCCGACTGCCTGGAAGGGGGCTTACACGACCGACTACAAGGGAAAGAATCCCACGATGATCCTCGAGGCCGTAGCGATCACGGCTGTGGATCCGACATGCGTATTTTGGGGTATCCGGGTCGAACAACGACCTCAACGTCCTCAACTCGTCGCCCCTCTTCAACGAGAAGTGTCGGGGCATCGGTCCAGCCGTCTCATTTGTGGCCAACGGCAACCGGCATGATATGGGCTACTACTTGGCGGATGAGATATACCCCTAGGTCGTCTCGTCTTTGTGAAGACGATCAGGCACGCAAGTGATGAAAGGAAGGCCTACTTTGCGGAACGACAGGAGTCGGCGCGCAAGGATGTGGAGCGCGCATTTGGTGTGCTCCAGTCTCGATGGGCGGCAATTAAGGGTCCAACGCGTTTGTGGGATGTCAAATGCGTTTCCCAAATAATGTACGCCTGCATTATCATGCACAACATGATCGTCGAAACGAAGGCGTACAACCGACTAGTTGGGCCAATGACGATGAAGCCGGCCCAAGCCACGCAGCTGCCACCCCTAGCGTACGGCGTGGGGTACCTCTCGATGAAGTCGGCCGCCTCAAGGAATTTGCCGACATGCGCCAAGTGGATGCTCATATTCAACTCCAAAATGATATAATTGAAGAGTTGTGGGCACAGAAGACATTGCAGAGACGATAAGTTTTTTTCCTTTATTATGTAATCTATTTTTTTAAATGAATGTAATTTTTTTAATGCAATTAATGAATTTTCCTGTATATGTCTCGTACATTTAATTCCGCAATTTAATCGCAAATTTAATTCCGTAAATGTAGTTGTTTTTGAATTATTTTTATTGCGGCTGGCCTATGGCTGGCCTAAATCTGATATGGCAGGTGGATTTTTAGTGCTGCTAACGTGGCAGGGAGAGAGAGTGGCTGGCCTATGGCTGACCGATTTCTATTGTGGATGCTCTTATAGACATGTTTATGTATTATTAGTAACGCAATTGGTAACATCACAAGTTTATAATTAATGTCAATTAATAGATTATAAATTAAATTTTTTAGAGTAGATATACAAATTTTATAATTAATGTCAATTAACCATCTTTTGTTTATTTAATCAAGATATAACCTAACAAATTAATTTGTTTTTTTGGCATTCGATCCCATTTTAGACTGATTTTGTGTAAATGTTATGCTATGTAATGCTTTGTGTGAGCATTGTAAGCGAGCTCCGTACTCGTTTAGTTCACATCCGCATCAGTTTTTCGTTTTTATTAATTTAATTTATTTCTAATACTTTTTAAAAGTCATTATCGATCGGTGTTACTAATTACATAAAAACCAAAGCTCAATCCGTCAATTTTTTTTATAATTTCAGAAAAAAGAATAAAAGAACAGATTGACCTTTAATTTCACGTCATTTGTAAATTAATGACTCCAATATTTTTTTTGGTTTTAAATCAAATCAAATTTATAAGACAAAAAAATAATAACAACATGGATTAAAAGAGAACTGTGGTCACATATAATACTCACATAAAGCATAATATTTGTCTTGATTTAGTACAAAATATCCTTATATACAAACAAATTAATAACACCAGAGCACCACTCATAATCTCAAATAGTACAAACAAATAAAGAGATAATATCATATATACCATTTTCCTTCTAAAGACAAAAGAAGAGATAAAAGTAGTAACATACATAAATCTTAGTAATTCCAATTAACAAACAACATAATGTTCTAAATAATAATACCAGCACCACTCATATCTCCAATACAAACAAAGAAAGAGAAGAAGAGATAAAACCGTAAAAGATCTCATAATTCATGGTTACAAGTTACAACATAAGTAAATCTTAGTAAATCCAATAAACAATGAAACAAAACAGCATAATATTCAAAGTAACTCAAACACAGTAAATTAGGGTTCATACAATGAAACAAGCTTGATAACGCAATATAATGCATGAGATGAATATGGTAGAGCTAATGTGTTACAGACGTTGTCCGCAACGTGACCGGTTAACTAACTTCTCGTGAGACGCTCGAAGGAGATTTCACGGACGTCTTCCGTTGGAAAGCAAGAAAGAGCGTGAAAAATATTCTTGTTGCACAAGTTAAGTTTAGGGAAAATATTTCATTGAAAAATAGTAACGGCGATGAAATACCCTATTTTATATGACTAGGGTGGTTCGACTTAGCCTAGACATTCGGGAAAGAACCACAAAGAAAACCCGAACGGTGGCCCGACTAAACAATATTTAAATAAAAGTCTCAAAATAAAAATAAAGTTATTGATCCTTTAGTTCCTGGATTTGCTCGGCTGCTTCAACTTGTCTCCCTGATCAACCCCTGCTTCACAATCACCTGCATCCACCTCTCCGTGTATATGCTGCTTCGCTTCAGTTACTGGGGTGCTCGTATCATTCTGCTGCTTCTGGAAGTACTCTATTATCTGGTTGATGTAGCAGCATGCAAAGCAGAGGAGGACGATAAAGACACCCCCGACAGGTAAGCCTACCATGGCAGCATGTGGAAGAGCCCCTTCAGGTATAGGAGGCATTTTGGATTTGTTTTGCTGAATCTAATATGTATATATTGGATTGGACTGAGTTTTTAGAAATGCGATCACTCGCCCCTTTAAAAGCCCATTTCTAATATGGGATGGATGGTAGTTTCCATGAAAGTTTGATTTTCTTAATTTCTTAGATAGTAATGTTTTGTGTTTGGTTCAATAATCTGAAAAATAGATAGTGATGTTACCATGATTTTTGTTGGATTTTAGTGATGGGCTTAGCTATCACCGGGTCATTTCTCTTAACCGGTTGGAAGACAAAAGACTTTTCTGCAACCAAACAATGTGATAGTTCTAAAGAATATTTGTGTATAGCAATTTTGTTATTTTAAATTAACAAAATCAGTTTAAAAATTATGTTTTAGACCGTTAGAAAATGTCAGCAGATGACAAAATAACTGATGAAAGAAGAAGAAGAGCTAGGAGGAGATAAAACCCTAAAAACTTTATAATTAATCGTCTCAACATACATACTACTACATCTCAGTAAATTCCAATTAATAATGAAATAGGAGAAAGAAACAACATAGTAATATCCAAAGTAATTATAGTAAATTAGCTAGGGTTGGTACGTTGAAGCAACATCTCTAGATCTAAGTAAGGCAATGTATGAGATGAATGAAGCAGTGAATGCAGAGGTGGATCGAAGAGCTACTGCTGCCTCGCGTCTAGTATTGATATGAGGTATATGAAAAACAACGACAACGAGAATTGCACCAACGACAACTCCAACGATATATTATGAGAATTTCTACTTTATAATTTGTTTTCTGAATCTGAATTGAAGAGAGAGAGATAGAGATTGACTGAGTTTTTGTTGAATATTTTGAAATTAAACAAGTGGCATAGTAATTTCCATGAAACTTTGATTTTCTTTATTTCTTATATATATAGGAGGAGTTAATGTTTTCTACTCTTTAATCTGAAAAATAGATAGTGATGTTACCTCCATTTTTGTTGGATTTGAGTGATGGTTAGCTATCAAGAGAAGGAGCCCACCGGGTTCCTCGTATACCGAGTGCAAGAAAAAAAGAAAAAGAAAAAGAAAAGACTTTTTTGCAACCAAACAATGTTGAGCTTTCTCTATTCTATTTCTACCATTCCATACGAGTACCACTACATCATATCGGCCGTATTTCACACTTTAACTAATTTATTAATGCTGGAGAAAACAAAAACGTACTAAGAATAAAAAGGTTTTTTTTTTATATTTCTTCATATAATCCAAGTAATTTAAACTAACTACGTATTTTTATTAGAGCATCTCCATCCGTGCTCCTAGCTAAGAGTACGGAGGTGGGCCCGGACACACTTTTACTCCTTGTCCTTAACTAAGAGCACAATACCCACATCCGTACTCTTAGCTAAGGACAAGCTCAAGAGTCCCACTATTCTATGATTCAATTTAAATACTCTAATTATTAAAAACATTTCTACATTATAAAAATACATTAAAAAATAAAAATTACATAATTAAAATCCTAAAAAATAAAAATTACATAATTAAAATACTAAAAAATAAAAATACATAATTAAAATCCTAGAAAATAAAAAAATATATAATTAAAATCCTACAAATTAAAAATTACACACGTGGAAGACTACTCATCTAACCCCAATTGCCTCTTGAGACCCCGGATCATTTGCTCATGTGTTGCAAATTGCTCCGGAGTCATCTTAGACGTATCGTTCAAATAGAGTTGGCCCAAGAGGGTCCACAACGAGTTGTTCGGGGGTGGAGGAGGCACAAAGGGAGCGGGAGCGGGGGCGGATGGAGTCGGCGCGGCGGCGGGGTGGTCGTCGCCTTCTTCTTTCCGGCCGGCCGGCGGAAGCTGCTCGGGCCGGCATCGGGGCTACCCGAGTTAGCTCCGGCAAGCTGGGTAGCCACATCATCGGGAGGCGCCGTCGGATAGGGCTACCGACTGTACCGTTTGGCTGGAGGAGCTGGAGGAGGATGCTACTATGCCGCCCCTATACTTCGGATGTAGGCGCCCCTCCTGCCAACAATCGAGGTACTTGAGCGGTTTGAACTCCTCCCGTTGGTAGGTCACCAAGGCGGCAGTGATGATGTCGAGCTCGCTCGTGCCGCTCCCCACCGACCGCTCTTCATGGAGGTAAATCCCCTGGAACTTCTCGATTGCCTCGTTGCATCTGAAGATGCAATTGCGAACCATACTATCATTGCAATAGATGGTTCCCCCGGCCGGGTTTCATTGTAAAGACGAGTGATGCGCCACCAATAAGTTTCCCCAATCTGGTTCGTGCCAACTTCCGGATCTTTGGAGACTGCCAAGTAGGCTTTGAACATCGCCATCATCTCACCCGGAGTGTACGGGGTGCGGGTGCCACGAACGGGAGGAGTAAGAGCGAGAAGTAGGAGTAGGAGTAGAGCTCAGCTGCTCCCTCCCGATCCGGGTTCGGGTGCCCACCCGAACCCGGAGGCGTTTCGTCGTGCACCGGGTAAGGACGGTAGCCACCCGGAGCTTGCGAACCTTGGGTTTGAGGAGGGGCCGTAAATTACATTTCCGGACTAAATCCGGCCTCGGAGTCGAACCAATCATGGTTCAACCGCGATTGCCGGAGGGGTGATCGCCGGAGCCGGACATTGTGTAGTGTGGTGAGAATTTAGATGAGAGAGTATGAGGAAAAAAGATGAGAGAATGTAGATGATGATAGAATAGATGAGAATGCGATTTTTTGTGTTGAAATGGGGGTATTTATAGATGAATATGTGAATTTTGGGGAAAAAAATTGAAAAATAAATTAAAAGTGGGTAGAAAAACGGATATAATTTTTTGGGAAGTGGGAACATATTTTTTTAAATAAATTTTGAATTTTTAAAAAAAATAATAAAAAAACGAATTTGCCAACAGTTATGCCGTTGGCCAATCAGGGCGTGCCACGTAGGGCTGCTCAGCGGTACGGACGTGCTCTTAGCTAAGAGCAGCGCCATGCCGCTGGCAAGGACGGACGAGCTCCATCAGCGGACGGACGGCATCGTGCTCAGCGGCACGGACGGACGAGCACCGTCCTCTTCACCGCTGCGGATGCTCTTATAGTATAAATAGAGAATAAGAGAGAAAAGAGATGTTGTATTCAAAGGGTTTTTTTATGCCAAATATACTACACTTGTTGTCATCTTTGTAGTGGTATATTAGGAAATACTATTGTACTAGGTGATTCATTTAATTCCCAGTTTCGATTTGATATGTACTCCCTTCGTTCCATAATAGATGTCACACATTCCTTTTCAGTTTGTCCCATAATAAATATCATATTTTCATTTTTAAGAAAAAGTTCTCTCTTACATTAATATAAAAATTACTCCCTCCGTCCCACTCAATATGGCCACAAGAATTGGCACGAGATTTTAGGAAGTGTGTTAGGTGGAAAAAAGTAGAGAGGAAAAAAGTAGTTGAATATTTTAATGAAGAGAGAGGAGGGGGGAGGTTATTTCTAAAATTGGAAAGTGGTCATCTTGATTGAGACAAACGAAAAAGGAAAGATGACCATCTTGAATGAGACGGGGGATTATATTTTCTCTCGCTATTTAACACACAAAACAAAACCTCCTAAAATCTCGTGTCGTCCCACAAATATGTCATCTTTTATATAACGGAGAGAGTACTTGATTTCTTTAAAAAATAAGAATTCTCATTTTACCAAATTAATACATTTAGTGCTCAATCAGAATTGGGCCTTTAGCCCATCATTCTTGCCAGCTCGTCTCCTTCATTTTCCAGTCTTAGAGTGTCCACAATATGGAGCCGCAGTTCCCGCCTAAGGGCTTGGCTGAGCCGCGGCTTCCTATAGCTGCGGAAACGGAAGGCCGCGGCGGAGGGGACGGACATGGGCACGCCACCAACTCGGCGCGGACACGGCTCGGGGGAGCAGCGGCTCTGCCCGTGGCTCTCTATCGCAGGGCACTCGGAGCCGCGGCTCTGCCCATCGATTTTTTTTTTGTTTTCAAAGTTTTCTATAAATACTACTCTTTCCGTCCCATAATAGATATCACACTTTCCTTTTTAATTTGTTCTTTTGGAAAAAGTACCCTCTCACATCAATTATAAAATTATATATTCTCTCACCACACAAAATAAAATCTCCTAAAATCCTGTTCCATCTCCCAAGTGTGACATCTACTATGGGATTGAGAGAGTACATTTTGCACATTTTCACCTCACACACATTTTACACCCTAATTTTCACTCTCTATATTTTCATTTCTATGAAATATACCAACAATTGAAAAAATAATTAGATTTGTGGTTGTGGCTTGTCCACTATTTGGCTAGACAAGTTTTTTTGTGGCTTTTGTGGCTTGGCCTTGGGCCTGGGCTAGCTATTGTGGACACTCTTATTAGTCATCTATATGGGCGAATTGTTTTCTACTTAGTGCCGACACTAAAAAAAACTTAGAATGTCCACAATAGAGTGGACATGGTGTTAGAGTTTGTATACTAGAAATCACGTTTCGAGTGATTGAATACTGTAAAACTCTTATTTTATTTTCCAATGAATAAAACAGATTATTTTTGTCATAATGTTGTTATGTTTTACATTTAATGGATGTTAATGCATGTTTAAATGTATAAGTTAACTTAACAAAGTCTAAGTCTTTGTTTTAGTAGACCGGTTGTGGGCGTCGTCCACTTTAAGGTAATACGGTCAGTTCTAAACAAAGAAAAATATGAATTTCACAACCTAGATGGAATTAGACTACCCATCGAGAAAGGTTGCAATGTCAGTCCGTATATTTCTAAGCCTTACTGAAATAAGATGACATTGGTGTGGTATAGCACTGAACGGATCTAACAGCAAGACTTGCCTTGGGCTATCTACTGAAAGGCGAGGTCTTGATAAATATTTATTTCTTAATCAATGTAGGTTAGCATTGAGCATACGGTATTGATTATGCATTGCTTTGACTTATCAAATGGTGCGGGTTTTTCGTAACCCAACAAGGTATTTTTCTGCTCCGTAGAAAAGCATGTTTTAGGTTTTCAATATTCTTAAAGCATGATTGATTCAAGTTATGAGCATGATACATGTGAAATTTGCGCGAATAGCTTTTGTCTAAATAATCTGCTAAATAGATCTGATAATTATGTGATTTGTTTTATGCACCCGCTTCCGCTGCCAGCTCCATCACATGGCTGGTGGCACAACCACAAAAAGTTGTCCACAACCATAAAAAAAAGTTGTCTGGCCCAATAGTGGACTTGTCCACAGCCACAAATCACATTATTTTATCAATTGTTGTTATATTTTTGTTCAATTGAATAAAAATTATAGGACGATAATAATTAGAAAGAACACATAATTTAATTTTAAAAAAATTAAAACCAAATCATCATTGTATTATAGATACAGGAAAATTATAGAGAGTGGAATAAGGCCGGTGTAGATGTGTGCGAATGGGCGTGAAATGAGAGTGAAATAGGGAGTATTTATATATATAAAAAAAGCGGTGTCCACGTGCCGCAGCCCTCCCGGTCGTGCTATAGGCAGCCGCGGCTGTGAGTCCACAGCCTCGTCCCCGCCACCGACTTGGCCCGCCCATGTCGTACCCTCCTCCCCTCGGCTGCCCATGTCCAGCATTATAGAAGGCCGCGGCCGCCGAGGCTCCCCTATAGTTGAGTGTTCATAATAATGTGGACACAGCCGGTGGCACAACCACAAAAAAGTTGTCCAGCCCAATAGTGGACTTGTCCACAGTCGTAAATCACATTTTATTTATCAATTGTTGGTATATTTTTATTCAATTCGAATAAAAATTATCAGACGAAAATAATTAAAAAATATATAATTTAATTAAGAAAAATTAAAACTAAATCTTCGTTGTATTATAAAAAGATACAAATTATACAATGAAGGGTGGAGATTGGAGTGGTGTGAAAATAATGAGGGAAAATTCCGTTGCCGCCGCGGGCATAACTGCGGCCTCGGAACCACCGCCCCGTCCCCGCCACCTACATGGTGCGCCCCCGTCATCATCCATGCGTCGCGGCTGGAGGTCTCCATGAAGGAACTGACAGCGGAAGCGTGCGTCGAGTTATCATAATTTAAAAATTATTAATCGAACAAATAAATCACATGATAATCTATTTAGCAGATTATTTAGACAAAATCTATTCACGTAATTCTCACATGTATCATGCTCATAACCTGAATTAATCATACTTTAAGAATATTGAAACCTAAAACATGCTTTTCTACGGAGCAGAAATAATACCTAATTAATTCTCCAAAGAATTGATGATGGCTAGCGACTTCTCCACGTGACGCTTTGAATACTAGACCACGGATCTTCTCTCTGGTTCCCGAACTGTACTCCAATATCAGTGTGGGCTGATCTCACGGGAATACTAGGACTTAAATAAAGAAGACAGAAGAAATCCTTTTCCGATTTGGAGAGAAATTCGAACTCCTCTTACTAGAGGGGGACAAAAATTTTAACTGTAAAAACTTATGATTTCTGTCTCCTTTATTCTCCTATTTATATTAAGTTACTTTTGGGCCCCAGACATGGATCTATGGAAGGTTTTGGATATGAGCTCATCCAATTTACTTTTTACTAATTAAATTGAACCCACAATTTAATATAAGCTTTAATTGGAATATTACGAGCAGCCACTACAGAAGTAATATTGAACTCTCCTCATCCAAATCCGAAATTATAAGTAATCCGGGTTTTCGTTTTAACTTTCATTTCCCGCGCTTAGCATAAAAATATCTATTAATTAATTAATGTTTGCTATGGACTTAATTAATTAACTTCTTATTAATTCCAAGAGTGGACTTAGCATGAAACGCTTATTTATTATTCATAGAGTAATCAAACTCCAACTAGCTAGGTACCGAATAATAAAACCTTGTTTCGCGCTCCTCTTGAGGACATTATCAAACGAGACTCACCTCGCGCACGATTCAATATAATAGCAATCCTAGCATCGCTAGATATTAATCACCAATACCCAATATATCAGGATTATTGGGTTACGAAAAACCCGCACCATTTGATAAGTCAAAGTAATGCATAATTAATACCGTATGCTCAATGCTAACCTACATTGATTAAAAAACAAATATTTATCAAGACCTCGCCTTTCAGTAGATAGCCCAAGGACAGCCTTGTTGTTAGATCTGTTCAGTGCTTTACCACACTAATGTCATCTTATTTCGAGTAAAGCTTAGAAATATGCGGACTAACATTGCAACCTTTCACGATGGATAGTCTAATTCCATCTAGGTCGTGAAATTCTTCTTTTTCTTTGTTTAGGACTGACCGTGTTACCTTAAAGTGGACGACGCCCACAACCGGTCTACTAAAACAAAGACTTAGACTTTGTTAAGTTAACTTATACATTTAAACATGCAATTAACATCCATTAAATGTAAAACATAACAACATTATGACAAAAATAATCTGTTTTATTCCTTGGAAAATAAAAATAAGAGTTTTACAGTATTCAATCACTCGAAACGTGATTTCTAGTATACAAACTCTAACACTCCATCACTATAGGGAGCCACGGCGGCCGTCGAGGCTCCCCTCTAGTGGACACTCTTAAGGCTATGTGTGAGAACATGGAATTGGAGGTGTGGAATTGGAATTAAAACCTTCAAATCCAAATCCAATGTTTTGTTCCACAAAAATGTTTGGATTTGGAACTGAATTGCAATTCCAAATCTTTCAATTTCACAATTTGAATTCAATATCAAAAGTAGAAAATTAGAATTCCAAATAGTTACTTATAAAATTACATATTTTCACTATATATCCACAACACATACTTCACACAATGCACACATTTCACACAATACACACACTGCACGCATTTCACAGACTTCACACACTATACTCATTTCACACACACTATGCATATTTCACACACTTCACACAATACACGCATTTCACACACGCTACACAAATTTCACACACTACACAAATTTCACACATACTTCACACACTTCACATATTACACACGCTACACGCATTTCACACGATGCACACGTTTCACACACACTACATACAATTCACACACTTCGCACACACTACACTCATTTCAAGCATTCGAAATAGTGAGTCTGTAATGTGTGTATTTTGTGTGTGTAGTGTGTGTATTTTGTGTGCAGTGTGTTTATTTTGTGTATAGCGTGTGTATTTTGTGTGTAGTATGTGTATTTTGTATATAATGTGTACTCCCTCCGTCCGTGAATAGGAGTCACTGTTTTTCCATTTTAGTCCGTCTGCGAATAGGAGTCCCGGTTCACTTTTACCATAAATGGTAATAGGGTCTCACCTTCACCTAACTCATTCGACTCACATTTCATTTAAAACTAATATATACAAGTGAGACCTCTATTCCACTAACTTTTTTTCCACCCACTTTTCTTAACATTTCTTAAAACCCGTGCCGCCAAGGAATGAGACTCTTAATGGCGGACGGAGGGAGTATATTTTTTGTAAAATGAGTGTAGTGTGTGTTTTGTGTGCAATGTGTGTATTTTTTGTATAGTGTGTGCAATGTGTACTTTGTGTATAGTGTGCGTATTTTGTGTATAGTGAGTGCATGAGTGTATTGTGGGTAGTGTGTGGATTGTGTGTATTTTGTGTATGGTATGTGTGGTGTGTGTATAGTGTTTTTGTAATGTGTGTAGTGTGTTTATAGCATGCATTGTGTGAAGTAAGTATTTTGTGTATTTGTGTGTATAGTATGTGCATTTTGTGTATAATGTGTGCACACAATTTCTTCAAGTTCAATTCAATATTATTTCATTTTACCCAACATAGGATTTGGAATTGAATTAGAATTCAATTACTTCCAAATCAATTCCGTAGAATTTGAATTCCATTCAATTTCAATTTCGTGTACCAACGGATCCTAAGAGTATTTTTTAAATATACAAAATTGAGTTCTAATTGTTTGTGTTGAATTTTTTCAAAAATAATACTCTCTCCGTCCTTGATAATTTGTCACTTACTTCCATTTTTGTTTGTCCCAAAAAATTTGTCACCTTTTATTTTTACCATTTTTTATAGTGGACCCTATATTCCACTAACTCATTCTCATTCTCATTCTCATTCTCATTCTCATTCTGTTATAAAACTAATATATAAATATATGATCCACATGTGACTAACTTTTTCAACCCACTTTTTATTACACTTCTTAAAATTCATGCCGGGTCAAATGGTGACAAATTATAAGGGACGTAGGTAGTAACAATTAGCATGTAAAAGAAATAATTTTTAAATTAAAGACAAATTAACTTAATCTTTTACTCCTTGTTAATACGCTTTCTTTTGTGTCCTCTAATTTTTGTTGGAAAACCAACAATAAGAATGCATTTTTAAGCATTGGCGGTATATTTAGAAACACAAATTAGTGTTCTTAATTAACGTGTTTTTTAATTTATTGCAGCGCGATTTGTATCCAACCTACTCACGTTTATTAATTTTTAGTAAATAGTACTCCCTCCGTCCCACTTTAGGAGTCCCGGTTGAGTTCGGCACGGGTTTTAAGAAATGTAAGGGAAAGTTGGTGAAAAAATATTGTGGAATGTGGGTTCTACTTTTTTATATTAGTTTTATAATAAAATGTGAGCGGAAAAATGTTAGTGGAATGTGGGGCCTAATACCATTTATGGAATATTCCAACCGAGACTCCTAAGACTACGTTTATCTGCAACCACTCAACCCAACCCAACCATTCACTTTTACAATATTTAATTAATTTCTATCTCCTCCACATCATCTTCCATATCATCAATATTCATCCAACCCAACATACATTTTTTATGGTTTATCAATGACCATCCAACCACACCATTATATATTTATTTCTATATTGATTTTAGATAATAATATTATTATGGAAATTATTTAAATATTGCACAATAAAGTTCATAAAAATAAGACATTAGTATATCAGAGAAAAAGAATTATATGCAGTGTGAAGATGATATTTTTTTGTGTTCAAACTATAACAAATGTGGTCTTTATTTGTAGAGGATGAAAAATTAAAAAATTTGATATAATTTTTAATATAATATATAAAAGTATATATTAACTTTTAAATAAAATATTTATCAGCCAATGAGATTGTGCCATTTGGCACAATCTCATTGGTTGATGTAATAAATGAGAAGAGAAACCTTGGGTCGGTGGTCTTGCTGCAGGTGACCGATGGTTGAAGAGAGGGGGAGACCTTCGTTTAATTTTTTTTTTTATAAATTCTCAATATGACATGGTAGGAGACTGGATCGCCGATAAATGTAGTCTAAAGTAAGACACCTAAAAATGGTAAACCGAGACTCTTAAAGTGGAACAGATGGAATACTAATTAATTATTGTTATATTTTTCAGAATAATAATTTTTATTGGAATCGTGCATCTGCACGCTAATAGAGTTTGAATCTCAAATAAAAAATCTCTTAATAGTATTTCTAAAAGTAATGCGTTAAAACATCTCCAAGAAAAAGGGTAAATGCAGAGGTAAAGAGAAATAACTATCATATTTACTTCTTCTTAGGAGGTATTATACCTTCTTTCATTTTGAGAAGATATCTTTATCTCTTCTTGATAGAAAAGGTAAAAAGTTAGTTATTTTGTTTGTCTTTTTAATTTACTTTCTTTCCTTGGAGTCCATCGCATTTTAAGAAGGTAACATTACCTTTTTGGGAAGATAAATGAGAAATATATCTTCTCAATATATCTTTTCCCCTTGGAGATTATCTCAGTAATTATTTTCCTAAATAGAGTTCTTAATCAACACATACTGAACAACATCCAAATAAATCAGGACTCCAAATCAAAAGCCAAAATCGATATAATTGTTTTAGACCCGCGGGTATTATAAGAAAATCGTGTTCGGTTAAGTAATTATGAGACGCGAGAAAATAATTTATGAGTGAAAAAAAATTCTTTTAATTAAAACAAATTAACTCAACGTGCGTTTAATAATTATTTTTCCATATACGCAGACACACTCACATTGAGCATCCACTTAATCAGATCAAACCACACGGAATATTTTTTAGGACAAAAATAAAAAAATTATAAGGTGTAATATCACCTCCATTAATTCAAATCTCAATGACAAACAAAGAAAGTGATAAAACCCTAAAATTTCTCAAACTCCATCTTATAACATACAACTTAGAAATTCAATTAACATTGCAATATCATAACCTAAGTACTATACTACTAGTATAAATTAATAAAAATCACAGAGAAAAAAATACAGGGACTAATTAACATCCTCCACAAAACTAATTAACGAGACTGCATAATAACTCTTGTTTGTATATAGTATATAATTAAAACTAGCATAAATAGCAAAATATATAAATAAAAAAGAGTGCATGAAATCAATGAAGAAAAATACTCATGGAGTATGCAACTTGGAAAGAATCTGCAAAACACTAATCTTGAGCTTGAGAAGCAATATATAATCCGCCGTTCTAACAAAAAGCTCGTCCGAATCCAACCCTTCGCCACCGGGAATGATTTTCTGCAGCTTCTTCACCTTCATTTGCAGCGCCACGCCTTCCATTTTCCGACCACGTGCACCACTTCTTTTACTCGATGATGAACTCAATATTCCTCGTCCACGTCTCATGATTCTGCAAAAAAAGATGAAAATGAATATGAGAATGAAAATATTGGAGGAAATATGAGGTATAAATGAGTGTGGAGTTGGGGGGTGGGAGGGGGGAGGGGTCATGTGGGCTTATCCAAATTTGGTTATGTGACTTTTCGAACACTTGAACTGTTTCAGTTGATAAACCATTGTGTCGTTTAAATTAGGACTATTTTATTTATATTTGTTTTTGAATATTTGGTGTTATTATAAAACTCCATTTGTATAGTGATGGTGTATATCTGACAGCTATATTTGTGGGATGACAACGATGTCTTAAACTGCAACTAGTTTGGGGTGTTGTAAAGCTATGAACATGGCTGCAGCTGTTAAGATCAGCCGACGTTACAATCAGTTTCGATAGTGTCCCACACTTTAATTTCGTCGGCAATATAAATAATCAAATTTAGTGCCAATCACAGGAGTAAGATTTTAAATGAAATATTAAATCACGATTTTCAATTTTTGTAAAATTATTTTATACTCGATATATATGTAAACAATGTATTTAATGGCACTCAGTACAACACAAGTATTGTTTAATTCAAATAAGTATTTAAGTTAATGAAACAATGTTGTTTTGTATATTATCAAAAAATATTGTTCAAAGAACTGAGAACAATGAAAGTTCTTGATTTATATTCTATTTTTCAAAGTTATGGAACTAACCATAATCTAACTAAATCAAATTTAGTGATTTAAGTAGCTACTAGTATTATTCTTATAGTATGCGCATACTTTACGGAGTATTAAATTCAAGATTGGTCATTATAAACCAATCCAAGAAATTATGAAACCATGGAAACATTATATGATTTTATCAATCTATATTGTTAACCTATATACCTGAAATAATAGACAAACTTTTCTTTTTGAAAGATCATAATAATATAGTAAAAAAATGAGAAAAACAATTATCGGCAAGAGTGTTTATGCATTTGTCCCGTGATAAATACTGTGCGTGTGTATCATTAATATATATACTACTCCATATACTTTACCATCGATGCAAAGCAATAGATAGTGTTTATATAGGGGGTGTTCGGTTTGCAAGATTGTATCACGTGATTAAATATGTAGTGTGTTTGATTCATGAGATTCAATTCCACAACTCAATCATAGATGGATAATCATAAGATAATTAGTCATAACTTAACTCCCTACAACTAAAATAATCTCACAACTCAATTCTAGATTGTTTCTTGGTACTATTTTATCTAGGAAATCGAACACTATCGTAATGAACTAAATTAGAATACTAAAATTGAAAGTTAGACGACACCGTAATTTCAATAAAACTTAGTCGATTTTGACTAAAAAGGCACAAAAATATCTTAAATTTTTCTCTTCCATTTTCAAATCATTCCTCTTTCTAAAGTGTTCATCAATTTGAATATACTACTATACCATTTCTAAAAATGTAAATGCAATTTTATTCCCAATACATAATTTATTGAAAGTAAGTTGTTGGCCAATTTTCAGTGTCTTAAATTGTTCAAAGAGAGATAGGGCCAATGATTTAATGTAGGTGGCAACACCACATGTCACAGCTAAGAGCTAAGTGCGTAACATATTTGTAATGCTTTTTGTATTCTGTTTTTCAAAAGATCACATTTCTATATCACAATTCGATTAATATAGCAAATCTTGCAAATTAGCTGGCATACAAATTCGAGCTCCGAATTCCAAAATCTTGATATACTATTAATCAGCAACTATTTAAATTGCAGTACTAGATATTGCTTCTTCTTTTTTTATATATCAAACATTAATCAGTATAGACGCTTTACTTAAATAAAGCAATAATACCACGTTGTGTATTCTTAAATTATCTTATATAATTCTCTATAATCTTTTTACAACAATTTAAACATTTAATATATATGGAGTACTATGTTTTACCTTTTTCATAAGAAAACTTCTTATCTTAATGCGTAAAAACACCAAGGAATAGAAGCTTTAACGTAAATGCAAGTAGAGAAGTATGGTTCGTAGATTAGTTAGTAACATAGTAAATTAGAATGTTTCAACATGATGACTCATTCCTGAATAAATATTGTGAGAATGAGAATAATTATTTTTTATCGTTGATTTCCTTTATAGGCGAAAACCCTATTTTTTTAGTGCAATGAATTTCACTATGAATGCAATAACGTTATACGTATATATTCAGTATTACTAATGTCGGATATACGAAGGAGATTAATTGCATGAATGGAAGATGATGAGATTGTTATGAAAGCGATGAACAACGTGGAGTGATAATAAGGAAAGAGATTGGTGATAGAGTTATGTGAGCATGTGCATGCATTGCATTGTGTGGTGAAAAATGAGAAGAAAAAGAATCAAAGATCCCCACACCAAAGAGTTGCTAGACATTCCAACACAATCCCATGTGACTCTTCATTTCAGGTTTTCATAGTTGGTCCAGCATGTTAAGAATAATTTAATTCCATCGACTCATATAAATTCTATAAATTCACTAATGTGTACCTCATTAACACCTTAATATCAAACTCATATAGAGATAATTAAAGGTCACATGATTTTTCGAAATCACATACAATAACATATTCTATTTTGAGCCCTCAATTAATTTTTTTTTAATGGTACGTGTCTCTTTCCAAAAATGAAATGTCATTAAAAAAAAGAGAGAATATTGATGAAAGTAGGACATTTATAAAGAGTTAGGGCAAACACATTAAATGGTAATAATAGGAAAGTAGTGCGTCCATGCGTGCGTGTTTTTTCTATCTTAATAATTGATAAAAGCGCACCCCTCGTGAACACGTTTAATGCGTAGCGGTGACAATCAACACCACCACCTCATCCCAAAATAATTGGTCTATGTTTCATCCAAAATAAGAAAAAAGACTAGTTCTACATTTCAAATCACATAAAATTTTATGTATTTATATTTTCTAAGCTGCTCAAATACCGATATTTAATTGTTGTTCATCATTCTTGATGTTCATGCTATACAATTAGCTCGATAAAATAAGTTCAATTTACTTAAAATTCACATACCATGATAACTAGAAATTAAAAAGGAATGATATTGAAGAATAATAAGTACCCTTAGCTAGACATAGGTAGTAAATAGTAAATAGTTTATAGTATTAAATTATTTTATTGCTTGAATCAATCACTATTATTTTTGGGATGGATTATTTGTGGGTCACACTTTCCGCATTGCACGCACACACACTAGTTCTACTCTACTCTATATAGTGGTTATATTGATCAAATCATGTCAATTCAAATCTTGCACTAGTATATTTTATAACTCAAGATAATATAAGAAAGAGGTGCAAAGACTTCAATCTTGATTCTTGATTGATATTACAATTATGATAAATCCCTTAAAAAATTGGCCCATGCACGAACAATAATTCCTCTTCACAACTATGTATTGATTGAAGCATTTAGGAGGCGTAAGTTTGAGGTTATAAATTTTTATGTGATAGTTTCAGTCCATAAAATTTTAAAGAATTCATAGTCATGACATTAATTATTCTAATTAAGGAGTTCACATTCTAATTTGTTTGTTGCTGAACTTGAAGTCACTCTTTTCTTTGCATTGACCCACTATTCAATTATGTTGATTTACACCCGTCAGCCCATACCCAAGCATGTGGTATGCCAACTATCTCATCATCATATATACTTAAGTTCCTCAATATTAATATTTTTATACTACCTCCGTCCTTAATGATAGAAACTTTTGAAACGATACGAATTTTAATGCACAATTGATGAACTAATTAAGAAAGAGGAAAAGAAAAATGGATAAAGTAAGAGAGAAAAAGAGAAAAAATAGTAGAAGTAGTGTTAATGGAGTCCACATCCTAAAATAGAAAGATTCAAAAGTTTCTAATCTTAAGGGACAGACCAAAATGGAAAAGGTTTCTATTTTTAAAGGACGGGTGTAGCATATAAATGAATCCACATATATACTGTTAAAATGAAAATAATCTCTTCGTCTCGACTAAGATGACACATATTTTAGTAGGCACGAGATTTTATGAGTTGTTGGTTAATATAGTTAATTAAAAAGAAAAATAATGAGTGTAACTATTAAATAGAGAGAAAGAGAGTTGAATATTTAATTAAGAGAGAAATAACAGAAAAGAGTGATATAAAAATAAATTAGATATGGTCAATTTGCCTTTTAGGACAGTAAAATTGTAAAATGGGACAAAAAAAGTCCTCAAAAATGAAAATTTACTTCAAAGGAATTAAAATCTTAGTCCCAATTTATTTTCAAATGAAAATGAAAATGCAATTTATTATGGTTCTCAAATGAAAATGTACTTCAAATGAACTAGTCCTCAAAAATGAAGATGTACTTCAAATGAAAATGCAATTTGTTTTCATAAAGTACTACAAATAAGATTGTATTTGTTCATTAAATACCAATTTGCATTTCACTCTTTTAACTATTATGGTCCAATTTTTTTTTTTTAGCTATGATAATTTACATACGTATAGGGGGGTTTATATAATGTATGGGCCACTGCAAGATATGGTTTGTCTGTGACTAATGGGCCAAATCGGTTCTACATATTTCAGTTGATAGGTTTCTGTAGCTTCGTTTTTTTTTGTGGTATTTATAACGGCCTGATACACAGCAACAAAAATATGAATATTTGGGCCGCCATTTTTTTTTTCGAATTTTGTAGCCCACATTTCTCTACTAATTTCTACTCGTTATATCATCAATTTTGTAAAAGGCAAAATAAAATATGATTTTTACGTTATTTTATGAAAGCATATGCACTAAGAGTATCCGCATCGCGTCTCGATGCGTGGCGAGCTCCCGTTCGTCCGTGACGCCCACTCGCCGGCCCGCGAGTGGGCTTCGTTTATATCCGTTGAAAATGTTTTTTTTTTTTTTTTAATTCCGAAAAAATATCCAAAATTAATAAAAAAAATTCCAAAAATTACAAGCCATTTATAGCCATTTTTTTTAATTTTTAAATTTTTTTTCTATTTTTTTTAATCCCCCAATCACTTCTATAAATATCAAATCATTCTCACAAATTATCCACCATAAAAAAACTCTCTATTCTCACTCAAACACTCTACATTCTTGCAATTTAAGCTTGCAATTTTAGTGTGCAATTTTTAATTTCTAGTTTTTTAAAATTATGTTTTTTTTAAGATTTTAATTACGTGTTTTTCAATTTTTTTAGGATTTTAAATTATAATTTTCTTTTATTTAATAAAGTGCGTTTTTATTAATTGAATTTGTTTGAAATAAAAATAAAAAATGAAATTGAATGAATAGTTAATAGATGAGATGGTTAAAAGATGGGGGGGTGCAAGTGTTGTCTCTTTCTTAGTTAAGAGATGGGGTGAAAAGTACATTAGGGTCTATAAATAGTGACGAGATGAGACGGTATTGAGACGATTAAGAGACAAGGATGCGGATGGCTCAGTTCTTTTATTCAGGGCTGGGTGAAAAAGGGATTTTTTTGCAGGTTAGCGAATCGCCCGCCGCTGACATTCTTGATTTTCTGTGGGTATCTTTAGGAGCTATTGCGCAAGTTTATTGATCCCTTATTCGCCTTAATTTGAAATAACTGACAATGAATTAATTTATGAAGTAAAGATTGTATCTTTGATAGATTTTCTTCAAAATAGATGCATGCAGAGAGAGATTCTAGTTCAAGACTTCCATGAGTCCATCCAATTGGGAAAGAATGATGTTGTAATGAGGCTTTTGGTTTTGCATATCTCTGTTTTCAGATGACATTGTGTGTTATTTCTTGATGTGGATTGAGATTCTAGTTTAGGGTTGTATTTAATTTTGATTAAGTTGGATTTGAGGAAAAATCTTGATTTGTGTTTATTTGTTGTGTTTTATAATAAAAATGTCTAGTTGTTTTGTTCAGCTGACTGGACACACTGTAATCAGTTACAGTTTTGCTGAATTTTTATCAGCCATGCTTAATCTCATTCCCGGATTTACCTTCGTGTTTGCTGTTGTTTTCAGGCTCTTGATTATGCCAAATGTCGTGCTTAAATTGATCAGTGGCTTCTCTTTCATAAGAAGGAAATGGCAATTTCTTAAACTTTGATTGTGCGGTGTTTCAACTTTCAAATGGCAGTGCTAAACTGTAGGAATTCAAAATTATTAGGAACGCTGGTCTTCATTTCTGGTGCCTTTGTTGTCACTCTCTACAAAGGCCCCGAGAGCCTGACTAATCTGTTGTCTCCTAAGTTGCATTATGAGTATATTGGTGTAGTAGCAGTCAAGTTGGATTTTAGGAGGGTTATTCCTTGCTGAAAACTGTGTCGTTGCTTCAGCCTGCATAATTGGACAGATATAACTCCACTTATAGAAATGAAGAGAAACCAGACAAGTTAGGAATGGAATCTTTTCATATTTATATTCATTTTGCAATTGTCGATTCTCTAGAAATACCCAGCAGAGCTGGTTATAGTATTCCTTTACTGCTTCTCTGCTGCCATTCTGTCCACATTTGAATCTGTGATCTCTGATTGAGACCTTAGTGCTTGACGGTTGCAACCATGAACCTGACTGATTGTTGTTCTGTATTCAGTAGGTGATAGATGAGCTGTTTCATATCGAAAGTCACAGTTGATACTGAACTTCTATCTCAATGCTAGACAATGGTTGGATCAAAACCAGTTTGTTATGTTGAAAACTATGTTTGGAAAATCACCTTATCCATATTTGGCTGTATAATTTGCGCAACCTCGCTTCTTCATAGGGAGTAAATGGCTCTGCATTCCAAGTGTAACTGCATGGTGCCTGCACAAAAAAGGTTCCCTTTTCATTCCAATGTTTCATCCGTTAGGGTTCATGATATCTGCTGTTATTGGTATTATCTTCTTGGGAGATATTCTGTATCTTGGAAGGTGGGGTGCGTTCACTTTGTTTGAAGTTATTCAATTGAAAATGAGTTATTTCTGTCACTAATTATGTCATAGCGATGACTAAAATTTTGAGTTTGCACAAAAGCTTGGATTCTTTTATAGCTGTTATTATTCTTATGGTATTTGTTTTTGTTCATAGATTTGAATTTTGTGCAGTTTGCTAGGGTCAGTTAATATCGTTGTCGGGTTGTACTCAGTGATGTGGGGAAAGGCAAAAGAAGTTAAGGTGATTGAGAACAGCAACAACCGACTTTCTGCAACCATTAGTGTGAATGCTCCCATTGAGGATGAGCAGACTGTGTCATTAGACAAGAGCATGACGCCATTCACTTGCTAATATACGGAGGTTTGTCGCTTTCTTTTGAGATGGAAGTCAATAAAAATTCATTTTCTAGGTTCAAGAGCTACTACGTCTATTCAACTCCCGCCTCACTATGCTGCTCAAAGATCATATTCCTATCTATTTTCTTAAATTTATTTATTTTTCCTGGCTCTTTTATTTGACTTTGCGCTACAAATAAACTAACTGTTGCTGATAAATGTTCAATAGATGCTAAAAAGAACTGTTGACGCTTAGCGCATAACTTATTATCATCTGAAAAAGTCAGTCATATTGGCTCAAGGAATGATGACCCAAGACCTATGATAGTAACTTCTAGCAAGAATTCTTTGCATATACTTTGTAGGAATCGAAAGGTCAACAATGTTCTTTGTATATTTTTATGTCTGCAAGCTTAGGCAAAACATAGAATGACCAGAATTTATAATTATGTAGTAAATGGAAAAACAAAGTTTGTTTCTGAGACAAGTTGATAAATTTTTTTCTGGTTACAACAATTCATGATGATGATTACACAGCATATTTCGTACTGTTTCTATTGTTCTCTACATTACTTAATCCTCTATTATCATAGTTTCCTTGTTATTATTGTGATATTTTTTAAAATTGAGCTCAAGAAAATCTCTGATACATTAACATTAGATGTCACAATTATCCTCTACTCTTAACATCATCAGTGCGTGGTATATAATTTAATTCGACTTTTATCCTTGTCAATGCCATCACTAAGACAGTGAAATCAGTGTTATATCCTGGAGATAGGAATATAGGATACAATATGGTTAGAATATATGAAGAAATTTAGCTTCAAAGTTTGGCCTCTGGAATTTTGAGTTGAAGATGAAGTTGTTCTTTTAGGCACCGCGGAAGCCATATCCATTTTCTGGCCTTTCTTGTAGAGGTCAACAGTCTAATGCTGGAGAGGATCGACGTCTCTTTGAAGGAGGAGACATGTTTGACAAGTATCTTCCTTCCTATCCTTTCACACACATGAAGTGTACATGCCTCCTCATCCTATACTATATGTTTTTTTCTTGTACAATGTCAAATCTCACTCATTCTTTCTCTTTATTATCCGTTGACACTCGTGCATGAGCTGCATCCTGTTTTATACAATATGACTATTTTTGGTGAATAGCTGACCAGTCTTGGCTGCAGGTGGAAGAAGTCAGAATAGTGAGACATTGTCTAAACATGGGAGGCATGACCTTCAAATTCTAAGTTTTGAATGGATTCAAATGTTGTATATTATTCTTATTTTGTAAAATACAGCACAGAAACTACTGCTGAATTTTACACATGCATATGTTACTACCTATGACTGTAAAAGTTGAGCATTGTTGGTGATGAGAAGTTTATCACTTCAAATGTGTGTAATGCATAATTGGATTTTCCATCCTCTGAAATATGTATTGATATTGCCTGGGGCATTTTTCTTAGTTGTTTTGACTGTTCTCTTTGACAGATGGTGTTTTGTTTTTTGATTTTTCACTGCAAGAGATGTCTTGTAATGGCTTGATTTAGTGTGGTGAGCTTTGTTGAAGAATGCCAGAGAATTGGAGTACATTTAATTGTTCAATTTTTATACAGTTTTCACTATTATTGAATATTTGACCAGTGTATTATTGGATGACATATGTGACATAAATTGGTTGAATGAAAGCAAAATTAGAAAACATTTTAAAATACTCTAAAATTGTACTCTACACTTATATTAGACGAAGAGCTTTAATTTGTTTTACAAAAGTTTAGATTTTTCTATTACACACTTTTCAGTTTTCAATGATCATTTTAGTAATTAGAGAAGTGTGTGTGTATTATAATTTGATTCTACCTGATAAAAATGATAAGAACTACATCTTATTTTGACAGACAAATTAATAAATTACCTAAATGGAATACTTATACGTGCGTTCTCACGTATCTTGAAATTTTAAATTCTAGACAAAATTGAGCTTACTTCGCTTATTATAAGTCTAAAGAGAGTGACTAATGAGGATATAATGTGGAGTATAATAATACTTGACGTAATTTACCAAACATGATCAAACTTTTCTTCAATAATTAAAATATTCTCCCCGTTCTATCTACAGTACTTATTATAAAAGGATTCCAAGAAAAGAGACAAAAGATTAGATCATCAAAAAAACATTAAATTAAACACAAATCCACGTACTTACTAATCCCGATCGCCAGCCAAGGACGTGACAGGAACCAATTCCGCTGATGCAAAACAAAACAAAAGGGCATAAGACTAATTAACTAATTAATTAATCAGCACTAATTAAGTCTCAAGAATTTTATAAACTAAACAATCAGATTACCAATCAAGAGGCAGAAACAAATTGCGATTGCGTACTTAGTTATTTAATTAGACACTAGATTACCCATACATGGTTGAAATTAATTAACAGTAGGAAGTTGCGATTTGTGAGACACATAATCATAATTAGAGGGACCCTTAGTATTAATTATGGTTGATGGTGGGGCCTCAATTAATATAAACCACGAGGTTGAACATCAGATTGCTCTAACGTCATTATTCATGAAAATATCTTTTTTTTAATAAGTATATTTACATATTAAAAAAAAAAGATATTTTTACTAATAATGACGTTTATGTATGTATATACGAACAAACCCTATTTGTACTTAACATAAAAACTACCCTAGTGGGCCACACATACAATATATTTATGACTTATAACACATCATATAAATATAAATGTATAGCATTTATTAAAAATATAAATAAAATGTGAATATATGGTCTTCCCTTAGTATGCATGGGGCAGCACCCGAGTTGCTTAGTCCACTATAAGTAGCTTCACACTTTCTTGAAAGGTTACGCTCCATTTTTTCTTCTCTCCCATCCTATCATTAGAATCACCAAATTTTCAATAATAAATATACAGGAAGAGATCAAAAGAGACCAAAATTAATCACAAAACTATCTAGAAGAGAGAGAGATGGGCGGCAACGGAAGCGTGAAGGCGGCTATGGTGGAGGCGGCTCCCTGTGCCGCTATGGTGTTGGTGGAGGGTTCGATTATAGGATTGACGATAATGGCTAGCACGGCCATGGCTAGAGGAATGAGCCCTTTTGTGTTTGTAGTCTACACAAATATTCTTGGATCAATTCTCCTACTCCCTTATTGCTTCTTCTATCAAAGAGAAAGGTTTCTATTTTTCATGTTCACACCAACAAATATGACTTCTTTTGTAATTGCGACATTAATTAAAGACCGTGTCACGATATACTGATGTTATGATTTTTTTCTTTTGGTAGATC
Organism: Salvia hispanica; assembly: GCF_023119035.1. Taxonomy (NCBI): domain Eukaryota; kingdom Viridiplantae; phylum Streptophyta; class Magnoliopsida; order Lamiales; family Lamiaceae; genus Salvia; species Salvia hispanica. The sequence continues at coordinate 31,018,432 of NC_062966.1, read as the reverse complement.
GGAAGATGCGGTATTTACCTTGAAGTTTATGGTGCGAGTGTTCTTGCTTGGTTTGATAGGGTTTGTTTTCTTTCTTGTGATTGTGATTATCAAAATCTCAGAAATTTTCTGTAATAATATTTATTGGTGTAATTTGCAGGATAACTATAGCTCAGAATCTAGCATTTGTTGGATTGAGTTACAGTTCTCCAATAGTGGCATGTGGAATGGCAAACCAGATTCCTGCTTTCTCTTTCATTCTAGGAATCATCCTCAGGTTCTCTTGATTCTTCTCTCTCTCTCAAATTATAAACTTGAGATTCTTGATTTTTTTATATTATAATAATTTAAGAGTTTAGTTATTGTTATCTTAGTCATCCCACTTGCACCAAATATATGTAGCCAGCTAACATGATATGACTCAAAAAGTTTAAGTCCAACCAAATCATCAATGATTCATTCATTGATTCTCTATGCTTGAAATGAAATATACGTATACGCGCTTATATTCGACGTTTATTATTTTTGTTAATTGTATATATAAATTGATCATCAGATAGTGTTAGAAAAATAACCAGATCTTAATGCATAATCAAGTAATTAAACATGGAGGTTATTTTTAAATACTCCAAGATAGGTCAGTTTTATATCGTTTTATGGGTTCATACCCGGCCCCTTGTATATATGAACTAAAATGGTCTTAAAATGACTTTCGTGTTTTAATCGCATCCTTCCATTTCTGTCTAATGGTTGAGAGTTGATTTCTAGTTATACAGTTATTTTTTATAAACTCATACCTATTAAGTTTTTTAACCAATTACTAAGTTTTTGTGTATATTATTTTCCATCTAATAAAAAGAATTGGAATCTGTAGAGTAACTAGAAGCACAAGAGGGAATCAGTTTTTTATTCCAATTGTCCAAATTAAGTGTGTGCCACACATAAATTCTTGGGCCATGTTAGGTTGGAATCTGGTCCACTCGTATCTATTGGATCTTGGATTTTCTATTTATTTTTAAATAAATTAATAGTACACAGCTACCATATATTGACGGTCCTATTTCGAACATCGGCACGTCCTAATAATGCGAAATAGAAAATTTTTTATTTTACCACAATTCCAATATTCTACTGTTTTTGGGCTTTCTGTAATTAGGAGCCACTAGTTGAATAATACTACTAAAGACTAATTGATTTCCAAAGGGTCCACATATTTTGATTGCAAGTTGAAAAATCTATATCTATCTTGGTTGTGGATGCTTTTGTTTTCTTAACTTTTTCTAGTCATTATTTTTTTCTAGATTTATTATACTCAACATAAATATGTGATCTGAATTGTAACGCTATTTGATTTGTTGTCACTTTCACTACGCCTGCCTCTATTAATAATTTCAATGTATGAGTTGGATATTTTTCACGTAATTTATTGATGCTTGACGATTCATGTATTATTATTCCAGTATAGTAGTACATGGTAAAACCCTCAGGTTTATCTGTTGTCTATTTTGTTTGGTTCACGTCTAGTTAAAAAAAAAGGGGACATATCCTCTTTCTTTTAAGAAGTTATATAACTCGACCAATTATTTTTATGAAAAATTTATCTTACTAAAATTAGGCTACTATACAATCATGGATTCAGAAAAGGTTGTTTGACTAAGTTAATAAATTTGTATGGTGTCGGTGAGTGCGTGTGTGGAGTGGATGTAAGAATTAAAAAATTAATTAATTAAAATATAATTATAAATGATTTGATATTGTATATTGTTTCCATATTAAAAGGGCCAGTTATCCTTTTTCTAGACTTATATGAACTATTCTTGGAAGCTTATTTTATGTCATCAATTAAATCCGGCTCCTTATCAATCTGCTTTCTTGACTTCAACGTTTACTAAATGTGAAGTAGGTTTCCATTTCTATTAAAGAGGCCAATTTACAAATTATTTTAATCCAAAACTTTTCATTGATTGATCACTTTATACTAATAAATATTTGTAAATAAATTTCAGGACGATAAAATTCGATTGGAAAAGGTCAGGCAGCCAAGCAAGAGTAATAGGCACCTTGATATCTTTCGCCGGAGCAATTTCAGTCACTCTCTATAGGGGGCCCACCATCAGAAGCCACTCCTCCCCTTCTCTGTCGGCCGCGCCGCCGCGCCTATTCGTGTTCTTAGCACCACATGAAAACTGGGTTCTTGGCTGCTTGCTATTTGCAGCTTCTTCTTTCACTCTTGCCATTTGGAACATCCTTCAGGTACCAAAAATCTTCCACTAATAATTACTTACTACAAAATTATTGGAATATTAATTTGTATTTTATTAAATATATATGGTCTAAAAACAGATATTGAATATTCTTTTTATTTGCATTGTTATTCTATTTTTGAGTCAGGTGGGAACAGTGAAAATGTGCTCCAACGTTATGAAAATAATCTCTTTTTATAGCTTATTTGGGACGATGCAATCAGCTGTGGTTGCCCTTTTCTTCGAGAAAAATCCTAGTGCGTGGAGGCTCGAGCTCAATTTTGAACTCTTAGTCATCGTGCTCACGGTAAATTTATTTATAAAATCACAAATTTTGTTTTTTAGTGGACACTAATTATAATTTGTTTAAATTACATAGGCAATTTTCAGCAGTTTGATACGTACAAAAGTATTGATATGGTGCACGAGATGGAAGGGCCCTTATTTTGTGCCCGCATTCAAACCATTTGGAATTCCGTATGCAAGTACCTTCGGTTGTTTGCTCTTTGCGGACACTTTCCATATTGGGAGGTACGTTTCTCGATCCAATTTTATAATGAATTAACTATATACGAGTATATCGGTATGTCAAATAAAAAATCATCACCTTTTCATTATTTCTTTTGTTTTTGACATTTTTTATCAATAAATGAACAAAATTTTAAAGTCTTAATGCATATCAAAGGATTCATTTTTTTTTAAAAATCTTAATAAATGGCGTAAGACTGTATAATGCAATTTAATTGGGGGAGGTAATTGAAATTGTGGTAACTAATTAATGTAGCATGATTGGAGCATTCCTGTGTGGTATGGGGTATTACACCGTTTTATGGGGAGAGATCAAAGAGAATGAAGCACAGCGGTTGGATGATAGTCGCAATGGCTCATCAACGGCCGAGAAGGTCCCTCTTCTTCACGATAAAGATTCCGGCGAAGTATGAGATTATGAAGATGAAGATTTTTTCTTTTCCTTTATTTGTGAATTAATTTTCACATAACTTTCTGTGATTGGATTGAGAAGGATTAGTTTTTTAGGATCCTCCATATTTTTATATGAAATCCTTTTGTATTGTTTTGTATGTGTATAATATCATATCGTAAGTCTTGTTGTAGTGCTTGAAATTAATTTTCAATCACAAGTTGTATATAGAGCTATTGTTTGTAGCAAATCAGATCGACTATTGTACTTTTGAATAATATACTAAATCATTGTGAGTTGCAAAGTTGTTGTTATTATTATTATTATTATTATTATCATTATTATTATTATTATTATTATTATTATTATTATTATTATTATTATTATTATTATTATTATTATTATTATTATTATATTCAGATATGAGCGATAGAAAAACATGACAAATAAATGTTCAAACAAATACTGCAAGATTGTCCACTACTTTTACATTATTTTCAGAAAATTCTTGTAACACAACAACAAGGTTTGTCAAACACAAATTATTACTATTTCCTTTATTTTAGTAAAGCAATACATATATGGAGTCATGGGCTACACCACAATCAAAAAACATCTATATTGAGATATGTAATCTACATTGGCAATTTTTTATTTAATTTTATTTCTCTTAAATATCATAACTTATGACCGGACCACCAAACTCACAAAATTAAAGTCTATATTTTTCTCCCTCATTAATTCAAAGAGGAGGAATTAAAAAGCTATAGACTAGAGTTTGATTGTAAAATTGGTGATTCTGGTCACATAATCAATGAGACATAAGAAAAAAAGAATACCAACATAATTATATTATATATCAACGATAGATGCTCAACCTTAATCTTGAAGAAATCATGCCTTGAGAAGATAAGCATCAACATCCATGTAAAGTTTAACCACAAAAGCCTTGTAGATATCAAGATTAACAACCACATTTTCATTTGCCTTGTTAAACTCACCTGTATATTTAACCAAAGCACCATCACTTTTAGGGCTGCTGCCAACATATACTACCACCTTGAAATTCTTGTAATATTCCAAGATATCACCTTCCAAAATACTATAACCCAGTATCTTCTTCTCGTCGTCAACAATATCAATCCTCTCCTTGATGGTCGAAACCACGGGGACCATCTCTACATATAGAGGATATCAAATAAACGACGTAGTTGATAGGGTAATTAGTTACAAAATAAGTGAACTAATAGAGTGGAGCCTTTTTATATACCTGTGGCCTTCGGAGTAGACAAATACACTGTTCCGACCGATCTTCCATCGCCCTCGATCACATCGATCCTTTCGATTGCATCGGGCATGGCTTTGGGAAAGAGTGTGATGAATTCTTTTAGGTTTTTCCATAGCTTTTCTGGAGAGGTTTTCAACTCAATGTCTATCTCAAACTTGTGAGTAGCCATTGTTGCAATGCTTAATTAGTGTGATGTTTGTGTTCATGTAAAAACATCTATATATAGGCCAATAATCGAGTTTGGGAATTGATGAAAAATAGGTAGATTGTTTTATTTTCTAGTAGTACTATTTATTAATTGTTAGGTTAGACAGCTCTAAGCTATCTCTAGTGCTGACAACTTAATTTTTTTTTGTTTGATCATATATAGCTGTTTCGAATCCGTTTTTGGCGGAATCCGACTAATCGTGCTCGACCAGGTTTACAGATTAAGGCCGAGAGTTTCTCAGCGGATGGCGGGGTTTGAACCTATGACCTCAAGTCACACAGGCTGTGGCAGATCCAGGATTCATAAATGGAGGGGGCGAAATATATATTAGTAGGTTGGTTTAGGCGAAAATGACAATTTTTTTATTTTTGGGGCGACGTCGGGGCAAACGGAGGGGGTGGACATGATAATTTTACGTCGGATAAGAGAAAATTAGTCGCACGGAGGAGGCGACCGCCGCCTCCTAGATCCGCCACTGACCACAGCTCTACACTACCAGCTACACTACAACTCTAGTTGATTTGGTAAGATAATTAATAGAGATGACATCCAAAACTCCAAATTAACTCTCTCTTGGCCTAATCCTAATCCTATCCTCCTCCATCCTCTCAAACACAAACCAACTTTCTCATTCAACGCTTCTAGAAACTTCTCCCCTACCCTAAAGGCATACCACACCGAACTTTCCAAATCACATCCATTTCACTCTCTCTATCCATTATAGTACGCAGTCTTAAATGTTTTATAGTATAATTGTGGCAATATTGACAACTCAAAACGACTTCGTTTAGTGATAAATCGCCTGAGTGTAAGAGCATCCGCAATGGTGATCTCGGGTCACCGATGGATGTTGTTGTAGTGAGTTCGTCGTAGAGGGCCGCCCTCCGCAGAGGACCTATCCCGATCTAGCGGGACACGTGTCTGGGGTGACGTGGCAGTCCCACTGCCCCCCAGTAGGCATCGTTTTGACCATTGGGAATTTTGATTTTTGATTTAAACAAAAAAACAAAAATAATCGAAAAAATTATAAAAAATGAAATTTTAACACTTCCTCAAATATTGTCATTCTATTATCTCCTTTTTTACTTTTTAATTTATTTTTTAACTTCTAGTTCATCCATAAATCATTTATAAATAACTCATTCATCCTCCTTTTTTTTTTTTTAATTTTAGAAAAACTATCCCTCACTCATTCTTGTCTCCCAAAATATTTATTCATACTATTTCAATTATGTAATTTCGATTGTTATTTTAATTTAATGTTTAATAATTTAATATTATTTTTAAAATTAATTTCCTTTTTATAATTTTGAATATAATGTTTAGTTGAAATTAAATTGATTGAGAAATAAAATAAAATTAAATGTGTAGGTGATTGGGTTTGTATCTGTCAAGGTTCTAGTTAAAGTAATCGCGAGATAGTTAACTTTCCCGACGAGTCCCTGAGTATACATTCAGCGAGTCGTTGGGACTCTTCTGTATTCCATTTCGTCTTGTACATCTTCTCACTCGTTTTTCACCTATTTAAGCTTATTTTTTTCTACACATCTCAAACTAAACAGTCAAAATACCGAAATAGTAGAGAACATGATATAATCATGTGGATTCTTGGCCAAATATAAACAATTACAATCAAATGTCGTCTCTAAACATGAGCAAAAGCGCGAGCATATCAGTAGCTAAGGTTTCTTTGTACCTTGTGCTTATAATTGAGTTATTATTTTGTACTTGGTATATTATTTTCTAGAGACTGACCATCTCTTAGTGTTTGACCAAACAAAGTCTTGATAATTAGTGAATCTTCGACGGTCTTAACCATTTTACATATGGAGTGAGCAAGACCCTCCAATATTACCGAATACACCACCATTATTGTCTATCACTCTCTACTCCCGCCGATTACACCACCACTCAAATCGACGACCTTGGACCTGGAGTGACTAACCAGCTTTAGATGAAAATAAATGTTATAGTGATCAATTGTGCATTAAAACATGCGATATTTCGAACTTTCTATTTTTATTTAAACGTCTCGAATTTTTAAGTGGAATAGTTGAGCGTGAGACAACTTGAATAATGGTCAATAAGCATTCTTTAATTTAATCAATAATCATTCAAACCCTTATTATTAAACGAAGGAGAAGAATATTAAAAATTGAGTTGTATTTTATTCTTATCGTTGTTTGTTATTTGATGTTACAAATATTCCCATTAACATTAACTATAGTGTCGCTACAACGTTTAGAGCATCCGCAACGATGTTGAAAACGGCGTCCATCCGTCCGTGCCAACGGTAAGGACGAGCTCGTCCGCCGCTGCAAGCCGTCCATCCGTGCCAGTGGCACGACGCTGCTCTTAGCTAAGAGTACGTCCGTGCCGCTCTTTGATTCGCCAACGACATAGCCGTTGGCATATTCAAATTTTTTAATTTTTTTTAAATTTGAAATTAATTTTTAAAAAAGTTTTTAAATAAAAAAAAATATTTTCCCACTTCCCAAAAAATTATATCCGTTTTCTACCCACTTTTAATTTATTTATCAATTTTTTTCCCCAAAATTCACATTTTCATCTATAAATACCCCTACTTCAACAAAAAAAAAAATCATATTCTCATCTATTCTATCATCTACATTCTCTCATCTTTTTTCTCATATTCGCTCATCTAAATTCCTACCACACTACACTACACAATGTCCGGCTCCGGCGATCACCCCTCCGGCAATCGCGGTTGGAACTACGATTGGTTCAACTCCGACTCATTCCCTAGTCCGGAAACGCAATTTATGGCCCCTCCTCAAACCCAAGGTTCGCAAGTTGCGGGTGGCTACCGCCCTTACCCGGTGGACGACCAAAATGCCTCCGGGTTCGGGTGGGCACCCGAACCCGGATCGGGAGGGAGCAGCAACTCTACTCCAACTCCTACTTCTATTCCTACTCCTACTCCTCCTACTCGTGGCACCCGCACCCCGTACACTCCGGGTGAGATGATGGCGATGTTCAAAGCCTACTTGGCAGTCTCCGAAGATTGGGACGTTGGCACGAACCAATCCGGAGAAACGTATTGGTGGCGCATCACTCTTCTTTACAATGAAACCCGGCCAGGGGAACCATCTATCGCAATGATAGTATGATGCACAATTGCATCTTTAGATGCAACGAGGCAATTGGTAAGTTCCAAGGGTACTTCCAACAGGAAGAGCGGGCGGCGGGGAGCGGCAAGAGCGAGAGCGAGCTCGACATCATCAGTGCCGCCTTGGCGACCTACCAAAGCTTGGAGTTCAAAGCGTTCAAGTACCTCGCTTGTTGGTAGGAGGGGCGCCTTCATCCGAAGTATAAGGGCGGCATAGTAGCATACTCCTCCAGTTCCTTTAGCAAACGGTCGAGGTCGGTAGCCCTATCCGATGGCGCCTCCGATGATGTGGCTACCCAACTTGCCGGAACTAACTTGGGTAGCCCCGACGCTGGCCGGAGCAGTTCCCGCCGGCCGCAAGGAAAGAAGAAGGGCCGTCGCGCCCCGACTCCATCCGCCCCCACCCCCGCTCCCGCTCACGCTCACTTTGTGCCTCCTCCACCCCCGAACAACTCGTTGTGGGCCCTCTTGGGTCAACTCTATATGAACGATACATCTAAGATGACTCTGGAGCAACTTGCAACACATGAGGGAATGATCCGGGATCTCAAGAGGCAATTGGGGATAGAGGACTAGTCTTCTACGTGTGTAATTTTTAATTTGTAGGATTTTAATTATATATTTTTTTATTTTCTAGGATTCTAATTATGTATTTTCTGGGGTGGTGAGGGTATAATGAGAAATTCTGGATGAAATCAGCTCTGGTCTGTAAACTATAGATGAATCTTCTTGCGGTTCACTCAAATCCGGCTGATTGAATGCAGAAGAGTGAATTTCTCTGATCTTTATGCCAAGTATAAACAACCAGGATCTGTTTGCGGACTTGTAGTATCTGCTGATAGAAGAAAATCTTATTTTTATCATTTAGAGAGATTTTTGTTTGGTTTCGAGAAATCAAATGAAATTCTATTACAGATATGTATTCTTTGTTTTCCTTTGGACATACGGACATGTGCACACTTCCCCCTTATATAGTCCATGTTGATCTCTGCAAACACAACCTGCGAGATCGTACCTTGGCACCCTTTTGTCATATAATCACCATCAACTTCGCGCCTATCACACTCTTCTACTTTTCCTATCAACCTGTTTCTTCGCAAAATATTAATGTTGTTTTTATGCATCCAGGCTCCCTGTTCGCTGGGATAAAAGCACGATTGTTGTTATGAACGAGGTCAGAGTTAGCAGCCCTCATCTCCCTGATCAGTTACCGGAGGAACTCCTGCTGCCAATGAACGTGTGCCACAATTTCTGCACCGCCTCCCCCGCTTCCTGCTCTCCCGAAGCGCCTGCATTCCTTTTTCTTGAACAGCCGCGTCGCCGGCGTCAGCTCTCTTTCTCTTTCCTCTGATGTTCTTCTCCGGCGGTATAGATCGGATCTTTGAAGTGGCTGCTGGAGATGCCATGTTAGGGAGGCTGAGAGGACGCGAAGGACGGATATGACAGGAGGAAATCAGAGCTATCGCCTGCACTGCCTAGCCGCCGCCACCCGTCGGAGCTATTGCCTGATTCCAAGAGCTCTGCAGTGCAGCAATCAACAATCAAAAATCAAAATAATCAGTCCACAACAATGCACATTCACTCTTTAGTCAATGGTTTGTTAATATAAGTGTTTAATCTTTCTTTGAGAAGCCAATGTTTCATTACATCAATTTTTTGTCCAATCATATTTGCCTCCCTCTCTGTCTAACTTGTCTCCATCTCTCTCTTTGTTTAGAATCTCCACAATTTTATTAAAACAGGTACAATAACAATAAAAAAAAATATTACACATCAGCTTCTCATTTTCCCTCCAAAAAGGTTATTGCAGTAATTTTAACAAAATGCCACTTTTAAGTAGTATAGATATAGATATAGATGAAGTAGGTTTCCATTTCTATAAAAGTGAGCCAATTTACAAATTATTTTAATCCAAAACTTTTATCACTTTATACTAATATATTACTAATAAATAAATTTCAGGACAATAAAATTCGATTGGAAAAGTTCGGGCACCCAAGCAAGAATAATGGGCACCTCGTGATCTTTCGCCGGCGCAATTTCAATCACTCTCTACAGGAGGCCCACCGTCAAGAGCCACTCCTCCCCTTCTCTTTCGGCGCTGCCGCCGCGTCTATTCGTATACTTAGGACCACATGAAAACCTGGTTCTTGGCTGCATGCTATTTGCAGCTTCTTATTTCACTCTTGCCATTTGGAACATCTTTCAGCCTAAGTTTAATATGTTAAAGTATTATCTATATATATAGATATATGCATACAACGGACGGAAGGTTTGTTTTAGGCAGTAGAACTTGTCTCCAAGAAACAGAAATAAAGAAAATGATAGAGTATTAAGAAAAAGAAAATATCAGAGAAAAGAAAGAAAGAAAAATTGAAAGAGCAGTTGATGATGGAGAAGGGGAAGTTAGAAGAAATACATGGAGATATTACCGCAGAAGATTTTAGCGGAAGAAATAAAAGGATTAAGGAGGTAGCTAGTGGAACCTGGAATTCAATTAAACTACTTAGTATAAATCACACTTTTAATTTTACACGTGTTATGTGCTTCTTTGCTAGGTGTTAAATAAAGTGAATAATTTGATTGTATGATGTGACTCTGATATAATTATGTGTTATTTGATATAAATGGTGGAATATGGTATGGATATGTGAAATGATTATATGATAGAAATATGTGATTAGTGCAATTGATATGTTTGCACATGGTTTTGGAATTATTTGAATCATTGGATTACAAAGGATCTGTGACAGTCATGCCCTGGGTCTGATATCAATGGCAATGGACCTACGGGTCATATACAATGGCAATTACCTACGGATCTTATATACAATGGCAATGGACCTCCAGGTCATATATATGTATACAATGGCAATGAGATCTACGGGTCACATATACAATGACAATGGACCTTCGGGTCATTTATATATGTACAATGGCAATGAGACCTTCGGGTCAGATACAATGGAATCCCGGGCAGATGGCAGACTTGATTTGTCACAGAATAATAAACTGAACAAAGTGGCATATGCATATCTACATTAAATTGTTTCTAATATTTGTTGGTTATTGTTATATATATTGGTTAAAGAATGTGTTTGATATCTGGGATGTGGAATTAAAGGTAAGGTTTATATACACTGAGTTGTGGCTCATATAAACCACTAATAATTTTCAGGAATAAAATATCAGTGAAGTTTTTTATTGACATGGGTCGTAGGAACTCCACATGTTATCAGGGTCGGCGGCTGACGCATTTTTGGCAATCTTCTCCTCCTCATCATTTTTGCATGTAGATAAATGTATAACATATAGAGTGGTGAGAGAGTCCCACTACAGTTTAGAATGTTTGAAATATGTACTTGATAAATAGTGGGTTTTGAAATGGTATAATATGTGCGTTTTATGTACTTGAAGCGTGGGTTAATTTATTTAATATTTAAAATTTATATATAGTAAGTGCATATGTCATAAGAGTTGAGGTGTGACAGTGCTCAAGGTAAATTTATTTATAAAATCACAAATTTTGTTTTTTAGTGGACACTAATTATAATTTGTTTAAATTACATATATAGGAAATTTTCAGCAATTTGATACGTACAAAAGTATTGATTTGGTGCACAAGATGGAAGGGCACTTATTTTGTGCCCGCATTCAAACCATTTGGAATTCCGTATGCAAGTACCTTCGGTTGTTTGCTCTTTGCGGACACTTTTCATATTGGGAGGTACATTTCTCGATCCAATTTAATTTAAAATGAATTAACTATATATCGGTACGTCAAATAAAAAATCATCACCTTTTCATGATTTCTTTTGTTTTTGACAATTTTTTTTTATCAATAAATGAACAAAAATTTAAAGTCTTAATGCATATCAGAGGATTAAAAAAAAAATTTAATCTTAATAAATGGCCTAAGACGGTAAATGGAGGATGATTATTTATTTGTCTATTGAGGGAAATAATTGAAATTGTGGTAACTAATGTAGCATGATGGGAGCATTCGTGTGTGGTATAGGCTATTGAAAACTATTTTTTTTTTCTCTTTTCACAAGTAAATTTTAAAGCACGTAGCCTGATCAAGTTAGAGGACCTGTTCAAGCTGAGCGACTTCCACGATCGTTGTGTGTGAACAAAGACGAAGAGATTGTTCAAAACCTAAACCCCACTACACTATTAAGCTAGCAAAGGGAAGTAAGGGTCGAATCCCTCAGAGATGGATGCGGGTGGAGTTGAGAACGTGTAACACCCCGACTTTTTTTTCTAGTTTCTTAGCTGTTCTCGCAACAATGTCGATTGTGTAGCCAAAATTTTTATTCAATAGCTCGAGTTCTTTTTACATTTGAAGGACTCAATTAGGTGATCATTTTTTTTTTTTGACGATGCAACCCGAATGAAGAAACGAATGTGTTTTATTGAAGATAGAAAGAAATTTTAGATTTTGTAGATGGTGTACCAAGTCTCAAAGTTTACAAATAAATTAACATCTCTCTTTGGAAGCCCAAATTCTTTTGTTGAGAAATTATTTTGTTTAAGAGCCCAATCCATTTATCAATATGTCTGTTGAGCCCAATTTTGTATCTATAGCACAAATAAGATCAATCTGATCAGCATCACGTTCTTCCCCCACTTTTATTTTGTTACCGGGAAAAGAGGAAACCGAATTATTTTATACACTCACAAATCACTGCCAAATACTGAAACAACCTCAGCCTATATGTACGCTTACCATTACTCAGTTCAGTTATGCACATCATAATTGACAAACCAAGAGCAAAAAGAAGAGAAGAAATGCGTTTACTTTGTTTCTGGAATTGGTAGCTGCAAAAGAAGAGAAATCAATACAACATATACTTTCATCAGTGCAGCAAGCATCGTTGGAATTCACGAAAATCGAGCGGCACCGACAGAGCAGAATTTATCGGGAAGGCGGCAGCACTGCTAGGCTGCTCGACGAGCAGCGGAGTCTAGGCAACGGAAATTTGCAGCAACCGAACAACGAACGGATTGACGGCACCCTGTGCTGAAACTGATTGAGAAGGAGAGTCTGATGAGACGGCAGCAATCTTGAGACCGGGCTGGAGCACGGTGGTCTCAAATTGAAGACAGAGCGAGCTTGATGCTGAACGGAGAAGTCGGTGGTTGGGATGCGAATCGAAAGTGGCAGCGGCGAGGGACATTGAGAGAGGGAGAGAGAGATAAAGCTGCTTTGAGAATTTGAGAGATGAAGATAGAGGCAGTTTTTGAATTGTGGAAGGAAGAAGGAGAGAGGATGAAGGAGACAGAGGCAGCGGCAGACTTCCGAGCAGGCCCAACCAGCGACGGTGACGGGAGCAAGGAAGGAGACGGCGGCGTGTGAACGACGGCGCTGCGGGAAAATTCAAAGCAGCGGCGAACTTCCTTTGAGAGGCCGAGATGGAAGAGGATGAGAGATATCTAGAAGAGGGAGACATAGTTGGGTTTCTCTGATTTTGGAACAGCAAATGGCGGTGGCTCGGCGAGTGCAGGGCAGCACTGAATCGCCACGGAAATGAACAGAGCAGACGTCGTTGAACCGTCTGGAGAGAAGAGGAGTGAAATACCGGCGAGGAGAGAGAAAGAGAAATAGTGTGATATGAATTTGGGATCCCATGATTTTACGCAAGAAAGTGAAGAGAGAAGAGAGGGATTGGAGTTTCTGATTTTGAAATTTCAAATGGGCGACTCCTGTTTTGGCATTTGCTATTGAGGTTGAGGGAGAAGCAGTAGAGGAGAGAAGTAGTAATTGAGAACTGAGAGAAAATGGAGATATGCATTGATCGAGCATTCCTTTCCTCTAGGAATGGGGCTAATTTAATGGATTGCTGGAGCATCTAATTCATTGTTGAGCACATGGAAATGGAGTGGATGAGTTCTCTTTTAGATTTTCGAGCTCGTTTGATAAGAATATTTATTTTATTACTCTCAAGCAGTATGGATTTGAAATGAGGGCAAAGGGAATTAGTCTTAGACATAATTTATATTTGCAAGTGTTGGGCTGGTGTAGTTTGTTGGGCTAAGGATTTAATATATATATTGATGATCTAGTATAGCTTTTTGGGCAGCGAGCTTAGCTCTTGAAGTGAGTTGGGCAGGTTGTTTGATCGCTAGGCTGTTTAACGAAATTAATTAAACCTCCCTTCTAACTAAAATACGAGAGCTTCACAAATTTATGCTAAGGATGAGCGAGGATTAAATGAACTCCATGTAGAACGCATGCACTATTTTAAATATATTTTCTTTTTGCAAAGTCTAATTTTAGCATTCTATGTTCTTTTGAAAAGGGTAAATTTTGTGCACATCTTTTGAGATCGGAACGGAAAGTTGTTTTGAGGAGATAAGCAAATGAGGTGGGCTTTCTTTTTAAATAAGAACTATGTCCTAAGCATGTTATTTTTGAAATGATGGAAGATTGGGAGATATGTTTGTCATGCCATATTTTCTTTTTGTGATGCCGTGGGACCTATCTGAAGTGGCTTTTGCCATGTATGGTTAACGAATTCGGGTCTGACTAGGGAGTAAGTCCCTACTCAGGCCGGTGTACACCCAGTAGATCGTGCGCTATCTCTTTGAGTTGGCCGGTCTAGTGACTTGGAATGTGGCCACATTCCATGTCATGTAGTTCAGATATGGTATGGTGATGTTGATGATGTTGAGGTTGATGGTGCTGATGATGTTGGTGAAATGTTTTAGTGACTCGGGCCCTTTCAAAGTTAAAACCCCGAGGCCACTCGTTAATGGAATGTTAAACAATTTTTTATAAAAATGTTTTCGGCATGAGTCCACTGAGTGCATCAAGTACTCAGCCCTGCATTTGTTTTAAAAAATGTGCAGGTTGAGCTGTGACGAGCGTGGTGGGTGTTGAGCATAAAAGTGGAGAATGTTTATCAAATGTCCAGAATATGTTGTGTCTTCATACATAGCAGTATTCTACTCTCGAAATGCTTCCGCTGAGTTATTGTCTTTCTTTTGAGTTCTTGTATTGTTGAGATAATATTCTTTTGAGTTGTTGATTGTTGAGATACTCTGATTTTATTCAAGCTATAACTATTATTTCGAGCTTTGGTCGAGTTGTGTCTTTTTCCCCTTTCTTCCCCGCTTCTTTAACCCTCCCCTAGTTGCGATTCACCGTGTTTTCTATCCTTAGAAAATGCGGGCGTGACAGAACGAGACATTTGGAAAGGGTCGGCTGCGGCCACGCTTTAATTGTGGGGGTTTTGGACTAAACTAGAGTGAACACATCTTCTAAACTAGGGACTTGAATGGATCAACTAAACCAAAAACGGCAAAGAATAAAAGTATGCGGGATCACTGACACATCCGCGCGCACTCTCGGAAAAGCTGACAATAAAGGAAGAGGTGACGACGACGGCGGTTGCAACTAACTACCTTCTACGTCTAATCTAAGCTACTGAACGGAAAGCATAAACTTAAATCAAAACAGAGCATCAACGTGAAACATGAAAACAAAGCAAAGTAACAGAGATCCATGAGAATTGCACTCAACTAAAGCAGATCTAAGCTAAATGAAAGTAAATCATGCAAGTTAAAGAACATAAACGTAAATCTACCTACGGGAAAGCAGTAAAAGAGCAGATCCGAAGGTAACAAAAGCAATCAATACTTAAAACACTTGATCTAACCAAACTTGCATCAAAAACTCCATTTCATTCAAGATCTTCGGTAAAAACAAAGGAACAGAATTCTTGCGCAAATCTAAAGCGATATGAACTAAACTAAGTAGCGACTAAGAGAAGAACATGATTAAACTTAAGAACTACGAAAGCGATGAAAATAACATAAAGTAAATTGTTCAAAATCCTCAAAAGACTACACAGATAATGAGCTAAAAGGATTTCTTCACGGATCTGGCCTCGTCTCCCTTGGTGAGGAAGAAGAGCTGAGAGCTTGAAAGTGGAATGGTGACTCCTCGGCAGCTACTAAACTACTCCGTGACTAAGCTAAAACTTGAGTTATCGAAAATGGTGAGTGGTGACAAAGGGAGCGGAATCCTTAATCCATGCAATCTCTTTATATTTATAGAGCACATGTTGGGCTCAAATCTCTAGGTTAAGCCTATTTTGCCTTTGACATTTCTGCTCCTTCTAGAATGGCCTTTGCTCTTTCTCTCTCCTAAGACTCATCATTGCAGATGGAAGATTCCACTGGATCAGTTCGGCCACTTCAATGGATCAACTCATCTCTTTTCCATGCTTTTTTTACTCCCTTTCTTGAGTTGATCCGGTTGACCCTACACTGTTTACTTCATCGTTTTCTGGCTCCTGGACACTCAAAATTGTCACTCTTTTGCACATTATTAGCCCTGTTAGTATAATAAACCCACTAAAACCATGGATGTATTGAGCCCGATAAGCTATTACATCTTTTTATAGGGAGAGATTAAAGAGGGTGAAGCACAGCGGTTGGATGATGGTCACAATGACTCATCAATGCCCGAGAAGTTCCCTCTTCTTCAAGATAAATATTCCGGCGAAGTATGAGATAAAGAAGATGAAGATTTTTTCTTTTCCTTTATTTGTGAATTAAATTTCACATAACTTTTTGTGATTGGATTAAGAAGGATTAGTTTTATAGGATCCTCCAAAATTTTATATGAAATCCTTTTTTATTGTTTTGTATGTGCATAATATCATATTGCAAGTCTTGTTGTGGTGCTTGAAATTAATTTTTCAATCCAAAGTTGTATATAGAGCTATTGTAGCAAATCAGATCGACTATTGTACTTTTGAATAATATACTAAATCAATGTGAGTTGAAAAGTTATTTCATACTACTATTATATCATCATCATCATCATCATCATCATCATCATCATCATCATCACCACCACCATCACCATCATCACCATCACCATCACCATCACCATCACCATCACCATCACCATCACCATCATCATCATCATCATCATCATCATCATCATCATCATCATCATCATTATTATTAGTAAAGCAATACATATATGGAGTGACGGCCTACACCACAATCATAAACACCTATATTGAGATATGTAATCTACTTTGACGATTTGTAATTTAATTTTTTTCTCTCTTAAATCTCATAACTTTATGACCGAATCACCAAACTTACAAAATTTAAGTCTGATTTTTTTTCTCCCTCATTAATTCAAAGAGAGGAATTAAAAAGCTATAGAATAGAGTTTGATTGTAAAATTGGTGATTCTGGTCACATAATCAATGAGACATAAGAAAAAAAATACCAACATAAACTATATATCAACAATAGATGCTTAATAAAACATACCTTTAGAAGATAAGCATCAACAGCCATGTAAACTTTAACAACAAAAGCCTTGTAGACATCAAGATCAACAACGACATTTTCATTTGCCTTGTTAAACTCGGCTGCATATTTAACCAAAGCACCATCACTTTTTGGGTTGCTGCCAACATTTATTACCGCCTTGAAATTCTTGTAATATTCCAAGATATCGCCTTCCAGAATACTATAACCCCATATCTTCTTCTCATTGTCCACAATTTCAAGCCTCTCCTTGTTGATCGAACCCACGGGGATCATCTCTACATATAGAAGAAATCAAATAAACGACGTCGTTGATAGGTTAATTAGTTACAAAATAAGTGAACTAATAGAGTGGAGCCTTTTTATATACTTGTGGGCTTCGAAGTAGACACATAGACTGTTCCGACCAATCTTCCATCGCCCTCGATCACATCGACCGTTTCGATTGCATCAGACATTGCTTTGAGAAAGAGTGTGATGAATTCTTTTAGGTTTTTCCATAGCTTTTCTGAAGAGGTTTTCAACTCAATTTCTATCTTAACCTTGTTAGTAGCCATTGTTGCAATGCTTAATGTGATGTTTGTTGGTCATGTAGAAACATTTATATATAGTCCAATGATCGAGTTTGGGAATTGATGAAAAGTAGATAGATAGTTTTATTTACTAGTACTATTATTTATAGGAATTGTTAGGTTAGAGCTGTCTAACCTATCTCTAGTGCTGCCAACTTAATTTATTTTTGTTTGATCATATAAAGGTGTTCCGAATCCGTTTTTGGCCGAATCCGACTAATTGTGCTCGACCGGGTTTGCGGATTAAGGTCGAGAGTCTCCCTGTCACGCCCGCATTT
The DNA here is from genome assembly GCF_023119035.1 of Salvia hispanica. Lineage (NCBI taxonomy): Eukaryota > Viridiplantae > Streptophyta > Magnoliopsida > Lamiales > Lamiaceae > Salvia > Salvia hispanica. The sequence goes on along the minus strand of NC_062966.1, from coordinate 31,000,515 downwards.
TCTAAGGATAGAAAACATGGCTGATCGCGACCAGGGGAGGGTTAAAGAAGTGGGGAAGAAGGGGGAAAACAACAAAACCTAACCATAGCTCAAAATAAATGGGAATAGCTCAAAGGAATAATATCTCAACAATACATGAACTCGAAGAAACAACATTCAACGGAAGCATCCGAGAGAAGAATAATATTATGTATGAAGACATAATATATTCGGAATATTTAAAAGCAAACACAAATCTTCACCAGCTCTGCTCAACACCCACCGCGCTCGTCACAGCTCAGCTTGCACATTTTTTTAAAACAAATGAAGGGCTGAGTACTTGGTCCACTCAGTGGACTCATGCCGAAAATATTTTATAAAAAGTAATTTATCATGCCACCATTGAGTGCCCTCGGGGTTTAACAAAATGCCCGAGACACTAAAATCATTTACATTGTAAAATTCAACTAGGCAGTCATTTCCCCATAGATGTCTACCATATCTGATCCATTGATGACAATGAATGTAGCCACATTCCAAGTCACTAGACCGGCCGATCCAAAAGACCGCTCACGATCCCCATTGGTATAAACTAGCCTGAGTAGGGACTCACTCCCTAGTCAGACCCGAATTCGATTATCCATAGATGGCAAAAGTTACATCATATAGGTTCCATAGAATAAAACAAAACACGGCATGAAAAATGTACATATCATTTTCACATAAAATTATACTTAGGGCATTGCCCTTATTTAAAAAGAAAGCTCACCTTGTTCTCTTAAATCCTTCACTTGTCAATCCTTTATGTTCTCAAATAGCATGCAAAAATCACCCTTTTTAAAAGAACATAATATTCAAAAATTAGACTTTAAGAAAATAATTTAATTTCACAATGCATGCATGTGCAAATCTTACCTTCGGTCTCTCTTAGGAATTTCTAAAATACCTGTTATATTAGCACATCGTATTCATCCTTCTATTGACTCCGTCCGATCTCTCGTCATTCTTGTATTCAAATTCCAGCCAACTCAAATAAACAAGCGGCCTAAGTCTCCTACTTAACTCATTGACATCTGTAAATATAACTCCATCTCATACTACTATTTATCAATATTGCTTGAAATCATGGCCATATATATTAAATAAGTAAAAGGGGCCATACTTATCTCTCTTTTTCTTATTACGTAAATTCCAAAAATGGCATTTGAAAAGATGTCCAGTTCCTTCTTCTGTCATCCAATTCCATCTGCCTTCACTCCCGCCGTCTCCGTCGCTCAGCTCTACCAAGTCTGATGATTCCCTCGGCCTCTCAGTCTCTCATCTATCTTCGTCACTCCAACTCGGCTTTCGTCATCGCCATTCAGCCGAGCAGCCGCTTGTTAGAAATAATGGGATAAAATTCGCCGTGTACAGGCGGTACTATAACTATTACAATCGAAGGAAGAAAACATGGAATGAAAATTACAACGAAAATAATAAAACAAATCAAACTAAGTCGAGACAAGGGAAGCCCTCTTCCCGCAAAATAAATTACGCCCCGGCTAGTGCTCACGGAATGGCGTATTGCCCCCAAAGATAAAACGACTTCCTCCTAGCGTGTAGAAGCACCTCAAACCCGCTAGGCACCGGCGAACTTGATGGAGTTCCGAGAATCAAGCTATGCAATGCTTCTATGAATGCACACTATGATGTGGAGAGCTAGAGAAAGTAGAGAGTGTATGTTGTGGTGTATTCTCCACTCCAAGATCAAGCCTATTTATAGGCAAGAGAAAGCACTTGAAAGGCCTTGCAATCAAGATTTTCTCTTAATGCATTTGGGGGTTACCTAAGATGAAAGGCCATCCTCCTTGGTGTATACCGAGACAATAATATTGACACAATACTATTTACAAACTCATCAGTTCTCACGTTTGTGTCCTTTACTGGCCATGGAACACCACTTTGGATTCATAAGTGATTCACATGTTGAAGTGGCCCACACTTCTTCACTTACATAGGTAATTCTTTTCCAGGTATCCTGCAATACCCACCTCCTCGAGGTTTCTAAGAATCATTAAAAGTCAAAAATTAGCCTCTTATCACATGTAGGTTACAACACTCAATGATTTCTAAAGAATGGGCGAAGATTAAAATTTTTTTTACGAGTGTTACAGCTAGAGTCATATAGCTTTGTTTTCCCATTGAACCAAGCCCATAGGACCTCCAATCGTATGGTTGGGTTACCACTATAATCATCTTTTAAAATGTGGTTTTCACTCCCATTCCTTTTAGCAATTTATGCATTTGATCACGGTTCAAACTTTTCATTAACGGATCTGCTAAGTTATCCACTGACCTTACATAGTCAACTGCGATAACACCACTTGTGATCAATTGCCTCACGGTATTATGTCGTCGATGAATATGTCGAGACTTACCATTGTATAAGCCACTATGTGCTCTCCCTATAGTCGCTTGGCTATCACAGTGTATCACTATTGCCGACACTGGCTTATTCCAACATGGGATATCTTCTAGGAAGTTTCTAAATCACTCCGCTTCTTCCCCTGCTTTGTCTAAAGCGATAAACTCAGATTCCATGGTGGATCGAGCTATACACGTCTGCTTCGTTGACTTCCACGAAACAGCTCCACCCCCCACAGTGAACACATACCCACTCGTCGAAAATGAGTCTTTTGAATCAGAGATCCAATTCGCATCACAGGACCCTTCAAGTGCTTGGGGATAGTTTGTGTACTGTAGCTCAAAGTTAAGAGTATACTTCAAGATCTGGCCGGGTGCAGTTTGTGATAAATATCAAATTCCCTATGATCCTTGCATATTCTTCTTGAGCTACAGGCTCACCCGTGTGCTTACTCAAATGCACGTTGGGTTCCAATGGAGTCTTAGCTGGCTCACAGTCAAAGGAGTGAAACTTTTTAAGCACTTTCTCAATGTAATGAGATTGTGTCAGTGCAATTCCCTCATGATTCCTTTTAATCTTGATTCCGAGAATCACATCAGCTAGACCTGTCTTTCATGTTGAAATTTCTGTTCAACACATTTTTGGTCTCGTTGATAATGGCACTATTGTTTCCCATAATCAACATATCATCCACATAAAGATACACAATAACGAACCCATTATTTGTGTTCTTAATGTATACACACTTATCACACTCGTTGATAGTGAACCCATTTGACAACATCACATTGTCAAAGTTCAAGTGACATAGCAAATGTGCTTGTTTTAATCCATATAGAGACCTCACTAGCTTGCATACCTTCCTTTCTTGGCCAGGTACTACAAACCCTTCAGGTTGCTCCATATAAATTTCTTCCTCCAATTCACCATTCAGAAATGCAGTTTTCACATCCATTTGGTGAATTTCAAGATTGTGCAAAGCAGCAATCGCAAGAAGCACCTGAATGGAAGTGATTCTCGTAACGGGTAAAAATGTGTCGAAGAAGTCATATCCTTCTTGCTGCTTAAAGCCTTTCACAACTAGACGAGCCTTGTACTTTTCAATAGTACCATCAGTTTTATATTTCCTTCTCAGGATCTACTTGCACTCTAAGGTCTTACAATCTTCTGGCAAGTCTACTAACACCCATGTGTTATTTCTCATAATTGATTCAATTTCGCTATTGATTGCTTCTTGCCAGAATGGTACATCTGGGCTAGACAGTGCTTCTACCAATGACTTTGGTTCGTCATCCAACATAAAAGTTATGAAGTCGGGACCAAATGTTTTAGCAATTTTAACTCTTTTACCACGTCTTGGTTCTACATCCTTAGGACTTGACCTCGTCCTTTTTGGAGGATTAGAGCTAGTGGATTCATCCATTATTCTTTCACTAGAACGATCCTCCTGCCACTTGCAAGGGTAAACATTCTCAAAGAATATAGCATTCCTTGACTCAATCGTTGTTCCTTCAGCCACGCCAGGCACAACTGACTTATGGACTAGGAAACGATAGGCATTACTATTAAGTGTGTGGCCAATAAAGATACAATCAACTGTTTTAGGGCCTATTGCAACTTGCTTCGGAGGTGACACTTCTACCTTCGCTAAGCACCCCCACACTTTAAGGTATGAATACGAAGGTTTCTTGCCTTTCCACAACTCATAGGGAGTCACATCCCTACTTTTAGTGGAATCTTATTCAGGATATAATTTTCCGTTAACACAGCCTCCCCCCACATGTTCTGGGGTAAACCTGAATTAATCAACAGAGCATTCATCATCTCTTTAAGTGTTCGATTTTTGCGTTCAGCAACACCATTTGACTGAGGAGAATATGGAGCCGTGGTTTGGTGAATTATACCATTTACATGGCATGACTCTGCAAATGGCGCTACATACTCGCCAGCTCTATCACTTCGAACACACTTAATTCGACAATTAAGTTGATTTTCGGCTTCATTTTTTAAGTCTTTAAACGCTTCAATTACCTCATCTTTACTTCTTAATAAGTAAATGTAACAATACCTTGTGCAATCATCTATGAACGTGATGAAATATTTTTTACCACCTCTTGTTTGCACAAATTTCAAATCACATACATCTGTACGGATTAACTCAAGAGGTTTTGTGCTTCGCTCTACCGAATGGAACGACAGCTTAGCCATTTTGGCTTCAACACACACTTCATATCTTTCTTGTGAGTTAAACTTATAAACTTTTAGTAAATTAAGATTTACTAATCTTTTTATAGCATTTAGATTTACATGTCCCAATCTATTGTGCCATCAATCAAAGCTCTCAAGCAAATAAGAGGATGTGTCATCTTCCTTATTGCTTATTCCTTTTCCACGATGAATGACTGTAACATTTAACTCAAAAAGCTCATTCACTAGGTGACCTTCACCTATGAACTTTCCATACTTGGTTAATATAACCTTTTCACACTCAAATTCTAGTGAAAATCCATGATTTACTAGAAGTGAGCCTGACACCAAATTATTTCGGATGTCTGGGACATGCAGCACATCCTTGAGGGTAAGAACCTTTCCAGATCCTAGTTTTAGGAACACATTACCCACACCAACCACCTTAGGAGAGGCTTGGTTTCCCATGCGTACTTTTCTACCTCCAACAGATTTATAAGTAGAAAAAACACTTCTCTCGGCGCACACATGACATGTGGCACCCATATCAACAAACCATTCATTTGGATTGTTACCATGGTTCACGTCGGAAATCATTGCGACCACCTCGTGATCTTTATTGTTTATAACAACACGTTCAAATAATTTGTACAATATTGTCTCCATCAATAAGTACACAATAATATTAAACCATATGTGCATTGGTATATTCAACACCACATGCATCCCAATTATTACTACCAAGTCTAAATTGGTCTTGCTTGTCAAATGACAAACGATAAACACAATTCTCAAGAGAATAGTGATGGAACTGGCAGCGGAAGCGGGCGCATAAATAACAATCACATAATAATCAGATCTATTTAGCAGATTATTTAGACAAAACCTATTCGCGTAATTTTCACATGTATCATGCTCATAACTTGAATTAATCATGCTTTAAGAATATTGAAACCTAAAACATGCTTTTCTACGGAGCAGAAAAATACCTAAATAATTCTCCAAAGAATTGAAGATGGCTAGCTTCTTCTCCACGTGATGCTTTGAGTACTAGACCACAAATCTTCTCTCTGGTTCCCGAACTGTATCCCAATATCAGTGTGGGCTGATCTTACTAGAATACTAGGACTTAAATAAAGAAGACAGAAGAAATTCTTTTTGAAACAGGAGAGGAATTCGAAAATTCCTTCAGCTTAGGGGCTGAAAATTTTCGAAAATTTTAATGATAAAAATTGTGTTATATCTGTCTCCTTTATTCTCCTATTTATATTAAGTTCTTTTTGGGCCCAGACAGGGATCTATGGAAGGTTTTGGATATGGGCTCATCCAATTTACTTTTTACTAATTAAATTGAACCCACAATTTAATATAAGTTATAATTGGAATATTACGATCAGCCACTACAGAAGTAATATTGAACTCTCCCCATCCAAATCTGAAATTACAAGTAATCCGGGTTTCCGTTTAACTTTCATTTCCCGCGCTTAAGATTAAAATGTCCATTAATTAATTAATGTCTGCTATTGACTTAATTAATTAACTTATTAATTCCAAGAGTGGACTTAACATGAAACGCTTATTTATTATTCATAGAGTAATTACACTCCAACTAGCTAGGTTCCGAATAATAAAACCTTGTTTCGCGCTCCTCTTGAGGACATTATCAAATGAGACTCAGCTCGCGCACGATTCAATATAATAGCAATCCTAGTACCGCTAGATATTGATCACCACTACCCAATATATCAGGATAATTGGGTTACGAAAAACCCGCACCATTTGATAAGTCAAAGCAGTGCATAATCAATACCGTATGCTCAATGCTAACCTACATTGATTAAGAAATAAATATTTATCAAGACCTCGCCTTTCGGTAGATAGCCTAAGGCAAGTCTTGCTGTTAGATCCGTTCAGTGCTATACCACACCAATGTCATCTTATTTCAGTAAGGCTTAGAAATATGCGGATTGACATTGCAACCTTTCTCGTTGGATAGTCAAATTCCAACTAGGTTGTGAAATTCATCTTTTTCTTTGTTTAGAACTGACCGTATTACCTTAAAGTGGACGACGCCCACAACCGGTCTACTAAAGCAAAGACTTAGACTTTGTTAAGTTAACTTATACATTTAAACATGCATTAACATCCATTAAATGTAAAACATAACAACATTATGACAAAAAATAATTTGTTTTATTTATTGGAAAATAAAATAAGAGTTTTACAGTATTCAATCACTCGAAACGTGATTTCTAGTATTCAAACTCTAACAAATAGATCTCAAGGAATTAACCACTTCATTGCGCATCAACATTGTGACTGTTCGTTGCTTCATTCCATCTTTGAATTTCATGATTCCTCCAACTTCGATCGGCATAATCCTGAAGAGTACACTAATTGATCTTGCGATTGTTAGAAATAATTGGATAAAATTCTCAAGCCATGTACAGGCGGCACTCTAACTATTACAATCGAAGGAAGATAACAACAATAAGTGGAATGAAAATTACAACGAAAATAATAAAACAAACCAAACTAAGTCGAGTCGAGGGAAGCCCTCTTTCTGCAAGACAAATTACGCCCCGGCTAGTGCTCACGGAATGACGTATTGCCCCTAAAGATAAAACGACTTACTCCTAGTGTGTAGAAGCACCTCAAACCCGCTAGGCTCCGGTGAACTTGATGGAGTTCCGAGAATCGAACTATGCAATGCTTCTATGAATACACACTATGATGTAGAGAGCTAGAGAAAGTAGAGAGTGTGTTGTGGTGTATTTTCCACTCCAAGATCAAGCCTATTTATAGGCTAGAGATTGTCTCTTAATGCATTTGGGGGTTATCTAAGATGAAAGGCCATAGGTCTTGGCCACCTCAAAGGTCTCCCATATTTTTCACATGTTTATTCCACACCGCTGTCCACCATTCGCTGCTGCTATCATCTCCCTTCCTCAGCTCGCAGCCTCTCTGCCGGTCAGAACGTAGCGTTGTTGCTGTCACGGTGTAGTTGAAGCCTCCGGCCCCGTCTGTCTCCATCGCGTGGTTTCACACTGTCATCTCCAGCTGCTGCGTCTTTCTCTCGTTTACGGCACTACAGCGCCCTCACTGCTCGCCGAAATTAGCCCCTCGCGTATCTCTTAAATCTTTCACCAACAAGCACCCTCATATTTCTCTTTCAAACTCTCGTCGTCTCCATTGTTCCTCAGCATCGATCGCTCTACATCTCCCAATTCAAGAAACAGTTCTAAATCCAAATTATTACCCCAGAACTCGCGCCACTCCAAAATATCGCCTCATGCTCTCAATTTTTTTTCTCTTCCGTCGCTTCCCCTCTCTTTTTCTCCCCTCGTCTCTCGGTTTCTCCTCCCGAAAAATTGGATGTGTGGAACGTGGAAATATATAGATTGTTGCTAGGGTTTTGCTAAAACTAACTTGGTTTCTATTTTTCAAATAGTGTCAATCGTGGTAGATTTCTTTGTATCAGATTTGAGTGGAAGAAAATCTTATGAGTTAAATATCAGAGATAGTGTAACAGCCCGCCCTCCTAGGGTACAATAAATGCGGCGACTGCTACCAAAACTGACTTAAAAGAGTTTAACATAGGCTAGGGTTCCATTTAAAGAGGCTTGACCTAAGTATAAAACGGACTATCAGAGTCGCAAGTCAAAGGTTTAATCAAGAGAAATAAATGAAGGATAAGTACTATAAAGTATGATCAAACTAAAGGGTTCAATAAATCCCAATAATATCACAAGATGTCTCAAGATTCTAAAACGAAAGGAACAAGTGCAAAATATCCAAATAATACTAAAGTGTTTCAAAGAAAATTCAGCGGAAACGACCAAGAGAAAGTGCAGCTATGTATAGAGACACAACTACGCTTGAAGTTCAAAACACCCATCTTAATTAGTTAATATGCTCAACACCCGCCACCGCTCGTCGTCGTTCAACCTGAACATAAGGAAAACACAGGGCTGAGTATTTTGAAATACTCAGTGAACTCGTTGTCAAAACATTTTATAAGTTATGCCACCCTTACTAGTGAACTCAAGGTTTTACACTTTTCAAGATAAATATTCAACGAGTATCACAAAAATATTTCCATAGATTGGCCAATCAAAAAACTCCCCAATTTCCTCATCACTTTCCACAATCTCATCATTTCCATAGTGCGACGAAAGTGTGGCCACACTTTTCGCCCACGAGACCGGCCGACTAGCAAGGACGGCTCCCGATCCCACCGTGTACACAGCCTGGTAGGGTTTGTGGCCCGTACTCAGACCCGAATTCGTTTATACATATCCATAGCCACTGTAGCCTAATGGAGCGTACTCACAAACTAACAATATCATCAAAAACAATCACAGGCATGGCATAACGTTTCAAACCACCCTTATCTCTCCACATTCATAAATTTGCAACATAAAAGAGAGTTTAAGAATAAAGCCCACCTCGACTGCTTAGATTTCAAGTATGTTCTTTCCTTTGTTATCATGCTTCACAACCGAGGTTTCACCTTTTAATCACATAGGCATATATCACAAATCAGATTCAACGCAAACTCCTAACTCATGCATGTCTCAACGCTTTTCCCTTTTCCCATCGATTTATCTTAACGTCATCAATTAAACAAGGTCACGTTCATCGCATAAGTTCCATTCGCATCTCAATTCTAGATCTAACATCAACATATGTCACACAAGAGTATTTTGCCAACATACACACTACACACACACACACAACACGCACACACACTCGCCACACCCACACGCACACACTCCACACACATGCATACATATTTCCATATCCCCTTTATCCCCCTTTCACTCAACAAGATGCATGAGGGTTCAATAATACCGATTAATCGGTTAGAAAGAAGAGGAATCGAGTAGAAAGAAGAAGATTAATATGAGAATACCTTTTCGAGAATAACGAACGGTAGAAACGAAGTAAAGACTTGGTTCTTCAAAAATCTTGAGGCTCAAACTCTAATTCTTCTCAAAGGATGAAGGATTATTGGAGTAAAGTAGAAGAAAATTGAGAGAGAAGGAAAAGAGGGAGGGGGCGAAAATTGTGATGGCTAGGGTTAGGGGTTTCTCTTATTTATAGTGCTCAATAAGATCTTTAGGTAAATAATATAGAATATTTGGTAAGATTTGATTCTCCATAATTAATTAAAAACAAATATTGTGGAGTAGGGAGGAAGAAAAAGATCTAGGGTTCAAGCATGGGGATTTTCGAAATATATGGCTTTTAATTAGCCAAGATTTTGTTTTGTATATTTTACGGAGTAGAATAAAATATCACGGAGCAAAATAAAAATAAAAATCCTCCCCATTGGGAAAAGAAATAGGCGTGTATTTGCTCCTTTAAATAAGGAATGGATCTTTAATATTAAATAAAATAAGATATGGCAAGATCTCCTTGAGGTATGGAAAGATTTGGTTAAATATTTAAATTCTAGATATGGAAGGAAATCAATAAGGGATCAATTAAAAATAAAATAATTCTTCCTTCCCAAATATAGGTGATTTTCGAAAATCACCTTAAAACAATAGGGTTCGATTTTTCTTATTAGGAAATAGAAAATAATTGGGTTTTGGATTTAATTTGGATAAATATCCCAAGAATTAAATTAAATCCGGAAAAATGGGATTTTCTCCACTAAACAGCGGCGGAGCTACGGTGGGTCCAAGGGGGCCCTTGGGCCCCTCAACAATTTAAACTTTACCAATATATAATATATTTAAACACAATATTTGCTGTACATGACTCAGCTCATTTGGTATTTGAACTGGCCTACCACAATCAAGGTCGGAGTTTGATTCCCATAGCCTCCATTTATTCAATTTCTATTTACTGTTTTGGTGATTAAATCCATTTTATGTTTATTTTCTTTTATTTTAAATTTAATTTATACGTATCTAACTCTATTTACTGTTTTGGTGATTAAATCCATTTTATGTTTATTTTCTTTTATTTTAAATTTAATTTATACATATCTAAGAAAAAATATACAGTATTTTTTAATAGATTAGTATAGTATCATTGAATACTTTCATTTTAAAACTTTAATTAGTGTACGATATAAAGAGTAGCTCTAATTTTTAAATCTCAAAGATATTAGTACTCCATATAGTATTACTATTTCTTTTCGTTTAAGGGTTTGGTGATTTTGTTGATTTCTCATAACTAGTAATTTTAATGTAAATTTTTTAATTAGTGAATTTTACATTCTAAGGATAAAAATTAATTTATATTTACTTTGTCTCCATATATTAATAGTTTCTATTGTCTGTCTTTTAATTTTTCCATTATCCATATCCCCCGCAGCTATTTTTGACGACGTTGACAAAAAAAGTAGAACAACTATTTAAAGAAATTTGGACCCTCCATCGTCAAATTTCTGGCTCCGCCACTGCCACTAAGGCTATGATTTTCAAAAATTCCAAGGAAAAGGTTATGGAATAGTATCCTAAAAATCTCACTCACCCTTAAACAATTAAATCATCACATAATTTCACCTTTAATTCAAATATTCGCATGTCACGTCATATAATCAACAAGTTTGACTTTTCAAACTTCCAACGCAACCCTAAACCCGACTCGGTCATAACTTCGTTCCTCAATTAATTCACGTCTCCTAAGTCATAAATTAGGAAATTAAATTTTCGGCTCTAAACTTAGGGTTCGAAAAAGTGGGGTGTTACAGATAGGCTTCTCCAACAATGGGGCTCCGAAGAATAGTTTCAAAAATGGAATTGGCTCGAAAATAATAAATAAATTGGGGTAGAAAAAGAATGATTATTTAAGCCCAAATTTATAAAATAATTCTCTCCACAAAGGAAACAAAGGCGAAAAAATTTTCGGGTCCGCAAACGACGTTCTTTCAAGAACAAATAAAAAGGTAGAAAAAGTCGGGGTGTTAAACTCCCAGCGGGTGGCGGGGTTCGAACCTTTTACCTCAAGCCACCACAGCTCAGCACTGCCAACTACACTACAACTCTAGTTGATTTGGTAAATTAATTAATAGAGATGACATCCATAACTCCAAACTAACCATTTCTTGTCCTAACCCTAATCCTACCCTCGTCGATCCCCTTAAACCAAAACCAACTTCCTCATTCAACGCTTCTTGAAACTTCTCCCCTACCCTAAAGGCATACCGCACCGAACCTGCCAAATCACATCCATTTCACTCTCTCTCTAGCTATCCATTATAGTCCCAAACGACTTCGTTTAGTAATAAAGCGTAAGAGCATCGGCAATGGTGATCTCGGGTTGCCGATGGATGTAGTTGTAGTGAGTTCGTCGTAGAGGGCCGCCCTCCACGGAGTACCTATCCCGGTCTAGCGGGACACGCGCCTGGGGTGACATGGCACTCCCCAGTGCTGTGATGGTGACGCCCCACTACCCCTCCCCCCCGAATGTGCGTTGTTTTGACCATTGGGAATTTTGATTTTTGATTTTTTAAGAAAATAAAAAGAAATAAAAAAAAATATAAAATATGAAATTTTCACACTTCCGCAAATATTGTCGTTTTATTACCTTTTTTTCAAATTGGAGAAAGGTAAATGTAATCGGAAAAAACGTAATGTGCCTTTTTTCAGTAATATTGCCGTTTTCATATTACCTTTTTCACGCCCCACTCCCCCCCTGATGTTTTGTCCAAAACGTAATGAGCCCTTTTCCCCTCCTTTTTCAAATTTAACTTTTAATTTGCTCTATTGTCGTAGATTAGTGTGTTTCTGCAGTTGATTTCATTACCCTTTTCTTAACCAATGTTGTTATTTTTGGTTGGAATGATATCCCAATTTCTATCATTACTTTAATTTTCTTAAAAATTTTCTAGTCAAATCTATATTTATCTTGGTTGTGACTGCTCGACCGGATTTACGAATTAAGGCCTAGAGTCTCGCAGCGAGTGACGGGATTTGAACCTGTGACCTCAAGTCACCATAGCTCTGCACTGCCAATTACACTACAACTCTCGTTGATTTGGTAAATTAATTAATAGAGATGATATCCAAAACTCCAAACTAACCCTCTCTTGTCCTAACCCTAATCCTACCCTCCTCCATCCTTTCAAACCCAAACCAACTTTCTCATTCAACACTTCTAGAAACTTCTCCCCTACCTACCCTAAAGGCATACCGCACCAAACTTGTCAAATCACATCCATTTCACAATCTCTATCCATTAAAGTCTCAAACACAGTTATAAATGTTTTATAGCATAATTGTAGCAATATTGACAACTCAAAACGACTTCGTTTAGTAATAAATCACCTGAGTGTAAGAGCATCTACAATGGTGATCTCGGGTCACCGATGGATGTTGTTGTAGTGACTTCATTGTAGAGGGCCTGCCCTCCACGGAGGACCTATCCCGGTCTAGCAGGACACGCGCCTGGGGTGAAGTGGCAAATAGTTTCATTTAATCAATAATAATTTAAACCCTTATTATTAAACGGAGGAGAAGAATAATAATGAACAAAAATTTAAAGCCGCATCTCAAAGGATTCAATTATTTTAAATCTTAATAAATGGCCTAAGACTGTATAATGCAATTTAACTAGGCGAAGTAATTGAAATTGTGGTAACTAATTAATGTATCATGATGAGAACATTCGTTTGTGGTATGGTATTACACCGTTTTAAGGGGAGAGATCAAAGAGAATGAAACACAACGGTTGGATGATGGTTGCAATGACTCATCAACAGTCGAGAAGGTACCTCTTCTTCAAGATAAAGATTCCGGCGAAGTATGAGATTACGAAGATGGAGATTTTTGTTGAAAACGTGTGATAAATAAGAGGCTTTTGGCCTTTCATATGGCTAAGTCCTTTGGCCTTTCATGTTCTTGTAACCTCCATTTGGTTTATGATGTCCCTTAATGCTAAGACCTTTGATGTGGTCTCTCCTATCCTATAAATAGGTGGAGTTTGGAAGAGGGAAAACACAACAACAAAATGCATTACATCTTCTCTATAGTTCTCTACATCATAGTAGCATTGCATAGCTCGATTCTCAAAACTCCATCAAGTTCGCCGGTGCCTAGCGTGTTTGAGGTGCTTCTACACGCTAGGAGGAAGTCGTTTTATCTTTGGGGACCATTCCGTGAGCACTAGCCGGGGCGTAATTTGTCTTGCGGAAAGAGGGCTTCCCTCGACTCGACTTATAGTTCGGTTTGTTTTATTATTTCCGTTGTAATTTTCATTCCACTTATTGTTATTATCTTCATTCGATTGTAATAGTTAGAGTACCGCCTGTAACGGCTTGGGAATTTCATCCCTTTATTTCTAACAATCGCAAGACAAATTAGTGTACTCTTCTAAGACAGGATTATACCAATCGAAGTTGGAGGAAACATGAGCTCCAAACTGGAATGAAGAAACGAACAGTCGCAATGTCGATGCGCAATGAAGTGGTTAATTCCTTGAGATCTATTCTCTTGAGAATTGTGTTTTATCATTTGTCATTTGACAAGCAAGACCAATTTAGACTTGGTAGTAATAATTGGGATGCATGTGGTGTTGAATATACCAATGCAAATATGGTTCAATATAATTTTGTACTTATTGATGGAGACAATATTGTGCAAATTATTTGAACGTATTGTTATAAACAACAAAGATCACGAGGTGGTCGCAATGGTCTCCGACGTGGACCATGGTAATAATCCAAATAAATGGTTTGTTAATATGGGTGCCACATGTCATGTGTGCTCCGAGAGAAGCGTTTTTTCTACTTACAAATCTGTTGGAGGTAGAAAAGTACGCATGGGAAACCAAGCCTCTTCTGAGGTAGTTGGTGTGGGTAATGTGTTCCTAAAACTAGGATCTGGAAAGGTTCTTACTCTCAAGGATGTGCTGCATGTCTCAGACATCCGAAATAATTTGGTGTCAGGCTCACTTCTAGTAAATCATGGATTTTCACTAGAATTTGAATGTGAAAAGGTTATATTGACCAAGAATGGAAAATTCATAGGTGAAGGCCACCTAGTGAATTGGCTTTTTGAGCTGAATGTTACGGTCATTCACCGTGGAAAAGGAAAATGCAATAAGGAAGATGACACATCCTCTTATTTGCTTGAGAGCTCTGATTTATGGCATAATAGATTGGGACATATAAATCTAAATGCTATAAAAAGATTAGTAAATCTTAATTTACTAAAAGTTGATAAGTTTAACTCACAAGAAAGATGTGAAGTGTGTGTTGAAGCCAAAATGGCTAAGCTGCCGTTCCATTCGGTAGAGCGGAGCACAAAACCTCTTGAGTTGATCCATACAGACGTATGTGATTTGAAATTTGTGCAAACAAGAGGTGGTAAAAAGTATTTCATCACATTTATAGATGATTGCACAAGGTATTGTTACCTTTACTTATTAAGAAGTAAAGATGAGGCAATTGAAGCGTTTAAAGACTTCAAAAATGAAGCCGAAAATCAACTTAATTGTCGAATTAAGTGTGTTCGAAGTGATAGAGGTGGTGAATATGTGGCAACGTTTGCAGAATTATGTCATGCAAGTGGTTTAATTCACCAAACCACGACTCCATATTCTTCTCAATCGAATGGTGTTGCTGAACGCAAAAATCGAACACTGAAAGAGATGATGAATGCTCTATTGATTAATTCAGGTTTACCCCAGAACATGTGGGGGGAGGCTGTTAATTATATCCTGAATAAGATTCCACTAAAAAGTAGGGTTGTGACTCCCTATGAGTTGTGGAAAGGCAAGAAACCTTCTTATTCATACCTCAAAGTGTGGGGGTGTTTAGCAAAGGTAGAAGTGCCGCCTGCGAAACAAGTTGTTATTGGCCCTAAAACAGTCGATTGCATCTTTATTGGCCATGCACTTAATAGTAGTGCATATCGTTTCCTAGTCCATAAGTCAGTTGTGCCTGGCGTGGCTGAAGGATCAACGATAGAGTCAAGGAATGCTATATTCTTTGAGAATGTTTACCCTTGCAAGAGGCAGGAGGATCTTTCTAGTGAAAGAATGATGGATGAATCCACTAGTTCTAATCCTCCAAAAAGGACGAGGTTAAGTCCTGAGGATGTAGAACCAAGACGTGGTGAAAGAGTTAAAATTGCTAAGACTTTTGGTCCCGACTTCATAACCTTTATGTTGGATGATGAACCAAAGTCATTGGCGGAAGCGCTGTCTGGCCCAGATGCGCCATTCTGGCAAGAAGCAATCAATAGTGAAATTGAATCAATTATGAGAAATAACACATGGGTGTTAGTAGACTTGCCAGAAGGTTGTAAGACCTTAGGGTGCAAGTGGATCCTGAGAAGGAAATATAAAACTGATGGTACTATTGAAAACTACAACACTCGCCTAGTTGTAAAAGGCTTTAAGCAGCAAGAAGGATATGACTTTTTCGACACGTATTCACCCGTTACGAGAATCACTTCCATTCGGGTGCTTCATACGATTGCTGCTTTGCACAATCTTGAAATTAACCAAATGGATGTGAAAAATGCATTTCTGAATGGTGAATTGGAGGAAGAAATTTATATGGAGCAACCTGAAGGGTTTGTAGTACCTGGCCAAGAAAGGAAGGTATGCAAACTAGTGAGGTCTCTATATGGATTAAAACAAGCGCCTTTGCAATGACACTTGAAGTTTGACAATGTGATGTTGTCAAATGGGTTCACTATCAACGAGTATGATAAGTTTTTTTACATTAAGAACACAAATAATGGCTTCGTTATTGTGTGTCTTTATGTGGATGATATGTTGATTATGGGCAGCAATAGTGCAATTATCAACGAGACCAAAAATATGTTGAATAGAAATTTCGACATGAAAGATATGGGTCTAGCTGATGTGATTCTCGGAATCAAGATTAAAAGGAATCCTGAGGGAATAGCTTTGACACAATCTCATTACATTGAGAAAGTGCTTAAAAAGTTTCACTCCTTTGACTGTGAGCCAGCTAAGACTCCATTGGAACCCAACGTGCATTTGAGTAAGCACACGGGTGAGCCTGTAGCTCAAGAAGAATATGCAAGGATCATAGGGAGTTTGATGTTTATCACAAACTGCACCCGACCAGATCTTGCGTGTACGGTGAATAAGCTAAGCCAATTTACGAGCAACCCAAGCAAGGAATATTGGAAAGCTCTGCGTAGGGTTTTGAGATACTTGAAGTATACTCTTAACTTTGAGCTGCAGTACACAAACTATCCCCAAGTACTTGAAGGGTACTGTGATGCAAATTGGATCTCTGATTCAAAAGACTCGTTTTCGACGAGTGGGTATGTGTTCACTGTGGGGGGTGGAGCTGTTTCGTGGAAGTCAACGAAGCAGACGTGTATAGCTCGATCCACCATGGAATCTGAGTTTATCGCTTTAGACAAAGCAGGGGAAGAAGCCGAGTGATTTAGAAACTTCCTAGAAGATATTCCATGTTGGAAGAAGCCAGTGCCGGCAATAGTGATACACTGTGATAGCCAAGCGACTATAGGGAGAGCACATAGTGGCTTATACAATGGTAAGTCTCGACATATTCGTCGGCGACATAATACCGTGAGGCAGTTGATCACAAGTGGTGTTATCGCAGTTGACTATGTAAGGTCAGTGGATAACTTAGCGGATCCGTTAACGAAAAGTTTAAACCGTGATCAAATGCATAAATTGCTAAAAGGAATGGGACTGAAAACCACATCTTAAAAGATGATTATAGTGGTAACCCAACCATACGATTGGAGATCCCATGGGCTTGGTTCAATGGGAAAACAAAGCTATATGACTCTAGTTGTAACACTCGGAAAATATTTTATCTTCGCCCATTCTTTAGAAAGCATTGAGTGTTGTAACCTGCATGTGGTAAGAGGCTAAGTTTTGACTTTTAATGATTCTTAGAAGCCTCGAGGAGGTGGGTATTGCAGGATACCTGGAAAAGAATCACCTATGTAAGTGAAGAAGTGTGGGCCGCTTCAACATGTGAATCACTTATGAATCCAAAGTGGTGTTCCATGGCCAGTAAAGGACACAAACGTGAGAACTGATGAGTTTGTAAATAGTATTGTGTCAATATTATTGTCTCGGTATACACCAAGGAGGAATGGTTCAAGGCATCACGTCCACCAGGCCGCCGGTATGCCCGATAGTATTGACTATGGAAAGTTCAAAGCCCCAACCTACTATTCCAAATGCAATATTGTTTCTCGAGGATTGAGCGAAGAGTCTGCATGCATGCATACACGTCTTGTGTTGGTTTGAGCTAGCAGTGCAGTAACCAATGTGGGGGATTGTTGAAAACGTGTGATAAATAAGAGGCTTTTGGCCTTTCATGTGGCTAAGTCCTTTGGCCTTTCATGTTCTTGTAACCTCCATTTGGTTTATGATGTCCCTTAATGATAAGACCTTTGATGTGGCCTCTCCTATCCTATAAATAGGTGGAGTTTGGAAGAGGGAAAACACAACAACAAAACGCATTACATCTTCTCTATAGTTCTCTACATCATAGTAGCATTGCATAGCTCGATTCTCAAAACTCCATCAAGTTCGCCGGTGCCTAGCGTGTTTGAGGTGCTTCTACACGCTAGGAGGAAGTCGTTTTATCTTTGGGGACAATACGCCATTCCGTGAGCACTAGCCGGGGCTTAATTTGTCTTGCGGAAAGAGGGCTTCCCTCGACTCGACTTATAGTTCGGTTTGTTTTATTATTTCCGTTGTAATTTTCATTCCACTTATTGTTATTATCTTCATTCGATTGTAATAGTTAGAGTACCGCCTGTAACGGCTTGGGAATTTCATCCCTTTATTTCTAACAATTTTTTCTTTTCCTTTATTTGTGAATTAATTTTCACATAACTTTATGTGATTGGATTGAGAAGGATTAGTTTTTTAGGATCCTCCATATTTTTATATGAAATCCTTTTGTATTGTTTTGTATGTGTATAATATCATATCACAAGTCTTGTTGTGGTGCTTGAAATTAATTTTTCAATCACATGTTGTATATAGAGCTATTGTAGCAAATCAGATCGACTATTGTACTTTTGAATAATATACTAAATCATTGTGAGTTGCAAAGTTATTTCATACTACTATTATATCATTATCATCATCATCATCATCATCATCATCATTATTATTATTATATTCAGATATGAGCGACAGAAAACATGACAAATATATATTCAGACAAATACTGCAAGATTGTCCTCTACTTACATTATTTTCAGAAAATTCTTGTAACACAACAGCAAGGTTTGTCAAACACAAATTATTACTATTTCTTTTATTTTAGTAAAGCAATACATATATGGAGTGATGGGGTACACCACAACCATAAACATCTATATTGAGATATGTAATCTACATTGGCAATTTTTTATTTAATTTTATTTTTTTCAAATCTCATAACTTATGACTGGACCACCAAACTTACAAAATTAAAGTCTATATTTTTCTCCCTCATTAATTCAAAGAGAGGAATTAAAAAACTATAGACATTGTAAAATTGGTGATTCTAGTCACATAATCAATGAGACATAAGAAAAAAAATACCAGACACAATTAAATTATATATCAACAATAGATGCTCAACCTTAATCTTGAAGAAATCATGCCTTGAGAAGATAAGCATCAACTGCCATGTAAACTTTAACCACAAAAGGCTTGTAGATATCAAGATTAACAACCACATTTTCATTTGCCTTGTTAAACTCAGTTGTATGTTTAACCAAAGCACCATCACTATTAGGGCTGTTGCCAACATATACTACCACCTTGTAATTCTTGTAATATCCCAAGATATCACCTTCCAGAATACTATAACCCAGTATCTTCTTCTCGTTGTCAACAATATCAATCCTCTCCTTGATGGTCGAAACCACGGGGACCATCTCTACATATAGAGGAAATCAAATCAACGTCATAGTTAATAAGGTAATTGGTAATTAGTTACAAAATAAGTGAACTAATAGAGTGGAGCCTTTTTATATACCTGTGGGCTTCAGAGTAGACACATAGACTGATCCGACCGATCTTCCATCCCCCTCGATCACATCAATCCTTTCAACTTCATCGGGCATGGCTTTGGGAAAGAGTGTGATGAATTCTTTTAGGTTTTTCCATAGCTTTTCTGGAGAGGTTTTCAACTCAATGTCTATCTCAAACTTGTGAGTAGCCATTGTTGCAATGCTTAATTAATGTGATGTTTGTGATCATGTAGAAACATCTATATATAGGCCAATAATCGAGTTTAGGAATTGATAAAAAATAGGTAGATTGTTTTATTTTCTAGTAGTACTATTTATTAATTGTTAGGTTAGACAATCTCTAGTGTTGGAAACTTAATTATTTTTTGTTTGATCACATATAGGTGTTCTGGATCCGTTTTTGGCGGAAGGCGGGGTTTGAACCTATGACCTAAAGTCACCACAGCTCTACACTGCCGGCTACACTACAACTCTAGTTGATTTGGTAAAATAATTAATAGAGATGACATCCAAAACTCCAAATTAACTCTCTCTTGGCCTAATCCTAATCCTACCCTCCTCCATCCTTTCAAACCCAAACCAACTTCCTCATTCAACGCTTCTAGAAATTTCTCCACTACCCTAAAGGCATACCACACCGAACTTGCCAAATCACATCCATTTCGCTCTCTCTATCCATTAAAGTCTCAAACGTAGTCTTAAATGTTTCATAGTATAATTGTGGCAATATTGACAACGCAAAACGACTTCGTTTAGTGATAAATCGCCTGAGTGAAGAGCATCCGCAATGGTGATCTCGGGTCACCGATGGATGTTGTTGCGCCCTCTGCGGAGGACCTATCCCGGTGCGTCCAGGGTGATGTGGTAGTCCCCAGCGCGGTGACGCCCCACTGCCCCTAGTGGGCGTGGTTTTGACCATTGGGAATTTTGATTTTTGATTTTTAAAAATAAAAATAAAAAGAAATCAAAAAAAATATAAAAAATGCAATTTTAATACTTCCTCAAATATTGTCGTTCTATTACCTCTTTTTTTACTCTTAAATTTTTTTTTAACTTCTAGTTCATCCATAAATCATCTATAAATACCTCATTCATCCTCCTTTTTTTTATTTTAGAAAAACTATCCCTCACTCATTCTTCTCTCCCAAAAATATTTATTTATACTATTTCAATTATGTAATTTCGATTGTTATTTTAATTTAATGTTTAATAGTTTAATGTTATTTTTAAAATTAATTTCCTTTTTATAATTTTGAATATAATGTTTAGTTGAAATCAAATTGATTGAGAAATAAAATAAAATTAAATGTGTAGGTGATTGGATTTGT
Source organism: Salvia hispanica (assembly GCF_023119035.1). NCBI lineage: Eukaryota > Viridiplantae > Streptophyta > Magnoliopsida > Lamiales > Lamiaceae > Salvia > Salvia hispanica. The sequence continues at coordinate 30,979,660 of NC_062966.1, read as the reverse complement.
ATCTGTGAAGGTTCTAGTTAAAGTAATCACGAGATAGTTAGCTTTCCCAGCGAGTCCCTGAGTATAAGTTGGGACTCTTTTGTATTCCATTTCGTCTTGTACATCTTCTCACTCGTTTTTCACCTAATTAAGCTTATTTCGTTATACACATCTCAAACAAAACGGTCAAATACCAAAATAGTAGAGAACATGATATAATCATATGGATTCTTGGCCAAATATGATCAATTACAATCAAATTTCGTTACTAAACTCATGCAAAAGCCCGAGCATATCAGTAGCTAAGGTTTCTTTGTATCTTGTGCTTATAGTCGAGTTATTATTTTGTACTTGGTACTCCCTGATACGCCCGGATTTTGCACTGTTTTAAGGCCATTATTTGGTCCGTTTTTGTCATCAAAATCACTCTACATGTCCATTATTTGCATATTCTATACATTTTGGTATTTTGACGTGTTTTGTGAGAAATGTGCATATTTGAGCCGAAAAGGGGAGTAAAAACGCATAGTCCGGAAATCACGGAGTCGGACGGCGACCCGGCGACCGCCGCGAAGTTGTACGGCGACCGCCGGCGCCCGGCGGTCGAGAGCTATGTGGCGGCCCGCCTCGGAAATTTACGCTAGGAGAAGAGTCTCGCCCGGCGACCGCCGGAGGACATGTGGCGGTCCGCCACCGAAGGGTCAGAATCTCGGACTCCAACGCGGCGACCGCCGGCCAAGGTGCGGCGGCCCGCCGGAGAAAGGCGGCGAATCCGACCAGCCCTAGATTTGCTCCAAGATTTACCAAATTTTGAAGATCTTTTCCTTCTATGATGAGGAATAATCTTCCCCTATAAATAGGACCTCAAGCTTCATCAAAACGAAGTTTTTTTTCCGACACACAACAAGAACACATTCATAGAGATCAAAAGCTAGAGTACTTCAATTGTGCAAGGAGTTGAAGAAGGATTTCAAGAACATCAAGAACGACAAGGATTCAACCTACGGGTTTTATTTGCTTTAGTTTTATGTTCAAATTGCTTTCCCTTCAATCTATGTTTTTAGTTTATTCAGTCATGTGTAACTAAACTCATAGGATTCTAGGGATGTGTTAGTAGCAACTTTGGTTATACAATTCCGTTTTCTATTTAATATCCGTTTTGTTTTTACTTTGTTTCTTCCCTAAGTTAATCATGATGCTTCATAATTGAGTGACACAATTATGTATGATTCAATACAACTTGCTTCATAACTATGACAGAGTTCTAGCGAGTTAGATCCACTTAGTAGACACTACAGTTAGCTTCCTTTAATACGGCACTGTTAATTGAGAGTGAGGACTTTTCAAGGGTCTTAGGAGCTTTTTGGAGTTATGTGTTAGGATTGACAACCCTAATGTTAGTAATCAACGTTTGTATCGCATGAGCATAAGCTAGGTGACTCGTCCTTTCAAAGTATTAACTGTGCTAGGGTATTGTAGTTTGGAATTTGTATAACCATAAAAGTGAAAGCACATCCCTGGAATTCCCCTTATCTCTATACTTTTCTCTCCGTGATTTGCTTGTTTTTAATTGTTTACTGTTTTTAATATTTACTGTTTTCAAAAAGTTTCCAATAATTCTTGTTTCTCCAGATAGTAATTGAGTTCTAGTAGAAGATAGACACTTTGTGTACATCTTCCCCGTGTTCGATACCCGGTACTAACCTTTTGCTATACTATACCTACTCTGTATACTTGCAGGTATTTATAGTGCAAATAAAAAGTGCATCACTCCCTCCATCCGGCATTAGGAGTCCCGATTGAGTTGGGTGCCGGTTTTAAGAAATGTTTGAGTATATAATAATTGGAGTGTGTCATAATAGAATGTGAGACCCATTTGCATTATTAAATGCTTTATTCTTTGGATGTGTTTTTACTTGAGCATTTTAGTGTTTTATTTTATAATATTTTTATTTCATTTTTTATGGAAATCACAAACCAAGACTCCTAATGCCGGACGAAAATGGTCAACCGGGACTCCTAATGCCGGACGGTGGGAGTATATTATTTTCTAGAGACTGACCATCTCTTAGTGTTCGACCAAACAAAGTCTCGATAATTAGTGATTCTTCGACGGTCTTAACCATTTCACATATGGAGTGAACAAGACCCTCCATTATAACAAAATACACCACCATTATCGTCTATCACTCTCTACTACCGCCGATTACACCACCACTCAAATCGACAACCTTGGACCTGGAGTGACTAACCAACTTTAGATCAAAATAAATGTTATAGTGATCAATTGTGCATTAAAACATGCGATATTTCGAAACTTTCTATTTTTATTTAAATGTCTCGATTTTTTAATTGGAATAGTTGAACGTGAGACAACTTGAATAATGGTCAATAAGCATTCTTTAATTTAATCAATAATCATTCAAACCCTTATTATTAAACGAAGGAGAAGAATATTAAAAATTGAGTTTGTATTTTATTTTTATCGTTGTTTGTTATTTGATATTACAAATATTCCCATTGACATTAAGTATAGTGTCGATACAACATTATAGTGTCTCCGTTGGCGCCCCTCCCACTAGGACCTCCACTTGCCCTTCCCACAAAAACTGTCTGCCACGTCAGCACTAGCCCTTCCCATTCCACTGCCACATCACTAGCCCTTCCCACTGCACTAGGACTTCCCACTGGGACTTCCACTAGCCCTTCCCACAATTATTCAATTTACAGACTTAAAATTTATGAAACTAAAACATCGTCACGGAATACGGGAAAATTCGAAAACTTCATTAAAAAAAATTACATAATTTTTTTAAAAAAAACATAATTTAAAAATAAAATTACATAATACCCTCGGCTCTCACTCCTCCTCCTCGTCCCCGTCGCCCGTGCCGCCGCCGCCTCCGACGTCCCCGTCCCCGATCTCGACGCCATAATCATCAATGGGTGGCATCCCTAAATCGCGCCGACATTGGTCGATCACATCCTTGCACAGACTTTTAAACACTGGATCCTGCGCGCTATACCACCTACTCGTGCTCTGCATCAGGGTCTTCGTGAGCTGCGCGCGGGCGAGGTGGTCGTTCTCTGGGCCTCCTAGGGCCTCCGATTCGACCTCGTAGGACCCTCTGCCGCTGCCGTTACCGCTTCCCCTCGCCATCCGCTGCGCAGCCTGTTGCCCCATCGGGCAACGACGACGGCGAGAGTCTGTTCGTGGTAGCGGGGCCACTTCCTCGGCTTCGGGGAGCTCATGCGAACCAGCACCGCTGCTGTACTCATCGGAAGAGTTGATCTTCATCCGATTCCAGCCCGATTCGACACCAATCGCAAACTTTTGCGATTCCCCGACCACGAGAAAGGCCTCCCATTGGTCAAAGTCTTTGAACTTCAACTGTTTGTCGAGGTACTCAGCCAAGGCTCGTTTCCTCACATCATCCTCAGACATGCCGCTGGTTGCCATGCGCATGTTTTTTTGGTAGAGGACGGAAAAATGACTGAGCTTAGGCTTCAACCGAAGCCACTGTTTCCGGCATTGTTCGGGAATACGAGGCTTCGCCCCAGACGGTTTGACTATGAGGTAAGCGGCACTAATGCGATGCCATATTCGGTCAACATACTGGTTCGCCCCGACATAGGGATCCTCTACAACACCGAGCCATGCCTTCGCAAGCGCGGCATTTTCCCACACGGACCAGATCATCCTCCTCTCAGTCTCATCCTCACCCTCCTCCTCATCTGCCCCCGTGTGCGATGAAGAGCTCGGGACTTTGTTCTTGCCTCTGCCCCCGCCCCTTCCCCCGGCCTTGGCCTTGGCCTTGCCTCTGCTCCCGCCCCTTGCAGCAGGCTCCGCCTCATTGGGAGTCTCACGGATCGGCGATAGCCCCAGATCCTCAAAAGAGAAAGTCTCGATGCCGGTGTACTGAGTCTCCGGAACAGTACAACGGGAATCATCGGCCAACAAATCTATATATGGCCGATAGACAGATTCCCTAGGCGTCCTCGGGCTCGGGCTCCTGTGCTGCATCGATCCACCCACCGACATATTTGGCGGCGTACCACCCATCCCCACTGCCCCGGGCATCATCCCACCCACCCCCGCCATATTTGGCGGCATACCGCCCATCCCCACTGCCCCTGGCATCATCCCACCCATCCCCGAAATATTTGGCGGCATACCCGCTGCCCATGGCATCATCTGACCCATCTGACTCATCTGACCTCGACATATAGATATAGATATAGATATAGATGAAGTAGGTTTCCATTTCTATAAAAGTGAGCTAATTTACAAATTATTTTAATCCAAAACTTTTATCACTTTATACTAATATGTTACTAATAAATAAATTTCAAGACAATAAATTCGATTGGAAAAGGTCGGGCAGCCAAGCAAGAGTAATAGGCACCTTGTGATCTTTCATCAGCGCAATTTCAATCACTCTCTACAGGGGGCCCACCATCAAGAGCCACTCCTCCCCTTCTCTTTCGACGGCGCCGCCGCGTCTATTCGTGTACTTTAGGACCACATGAAAACTGGGTTCTTGGCTGCATGCTATTTGCAGCTTCTTCTTTCACTCTTGCCATTTAGAACATCTTTCAGGCACCAAAAATCTTCTAATAATTACTTACAAAATTATTGGAATATTAATTTGTAAGTACTATTTTATTAAATATATATGGTCTTAAAACATTCTTTTTATTTGTATTGTTATCTATTGTTGAGTCAAGTTGGTACAGTGAAAATGTGCTCAAACGTTATGAAAATAATCTCTTTTTATAGCTTATTTGTGACGATGCAATCATCTGTGGTTGCCCTTTTCTTCGAGAAAAATCCAAGTGCGTGGAGGCTCGACCTCAATTTTGAACTCTTAGTCATCGTGCTCATGGTAAATTTATTTATGAAATCACAAATTTTGTTTTTTTTGTACACTAATTATAATTTGTTTAAATTACGTAGGCCATTTTCAGCAGTTTGATATGTACAAAAGTATTATTATGGTGCACGAGATGGAAGGGCCCTTATTTTGTGCCCGCATTCAAACCATTTGGAATTCCGTATGCAAGTACCTTCGGTTGTTTGCTCTTTGCGGACACTTTCCATATTGGGAGGTATGTTTCTCATTCAAATTTTATAATGAATTATTTAATACTATATCAGTACGTCAAATAAAAAATCATCACCTTTTCATTATTTCTTTTGTTTATGACATTTTTTTTATCAATAAATGAACAAAAATTTAAAGTCTTAATGCATATCAAAGGATTCAATTTTTTTTTAATCTCAATAAATGGCCTAAGACTGTAATTGGAGGGTGATTATTTATTTTTCTATTGACTCTATTAACTATAACTCTATAATTGAAATTGTGGTAACTAATGTAGCATGATGGGAGCATTCGTGTGTGGTATGGGGTATTACACCGTTTTATGGGGAGAGATCAAAGAGGGTGTAGCACAACGGTTGGATGATAGTCGCAATGACTCATCAATGCCTGAGAAGGTCCCTCTTCTTCAAGATAAAGATTCCGGCGGAGTATGAGATAAAGAAGATGAAGATTTTTTCTTTTCCTTTATTTGTGAATTAATCTCCACTTAACTTTCTGTGATTGGATTAAGAAGGATTAGTTTTATAGGATCCTCCATAATTTTATAGGAAATCCTTTTGTATTGTTTTGTATGTGTATAATATCATATCGCAAGTCTTGTTGTGGTGCTTCAAATTAATTTTTCAATCACGTGTTGTATATAGAGCTATTCGACTATTGTACTTTTGAATAATATACTAAATCATTGTGAGTTGCAAAGTTATTTGATAAGGCTCATTTCATGCATCGGTTTAGGGTTAAAATTCTGTGCATTTGGGGGCGCTAATGTGCGTTTATGAGTTCAGGTGCGTAGTAAATCTGCCGGACCCAGGAGTTGTCTTGTTACCGACCTGGCAGATGCAAAAGAGATGGAATTGAAGTAAAAATCAGACGTCGTCGTTCGGACCTGGGAGAATCAAAAGTTGGCGACAGGAGCAGAATGGAGCGAGAGCAGATTATTTTAAAGAGTCTTACTCAAGGGCAAGAGCGTCAAATCACCAGAGGGATACCCTAGGGATCAGAGCCTCACATTTAAAGAGCTCAACCTTGAAGAACAAGACATCCGTGAACAGCCACTTCTACACTTTCCTAACTCTAGCTTTCGTTCTATGCTTTAGTTCCACACTTCAAATTTCTCATTTCGTCTGCTGCTGCGCACTTGGATATGGAAGATTCTGGCCACCGTGGATCTCATCATCATCGTTATTTTGTTGTGTAACACCGCCTTGTGAAGGCGAAGAAACAATCTTATTTGCTTTCGTTTAGTACTTTGTGGTTTTTAAGTTCGCAACTCTAGTTTCAGACTTTGATCGACTGGATTCAGACTTATTTCGAGTTATTATGGAAGTTTATGTTTATCTCTTGCTTTTAGTTTTCATTCTTGTTTGTTATTGGATGTTTGGAGCTGAAATACGTTGGTTTGTTGATGGAGGTTGGGGATTTGCGTATGGAGATGTTTGGATTTGTTGAATCTTGGTGTTTTTGAGTTGGAGTTTCGCGTATTTGGTGTTTGCTGTTTACGTTGTGCATGATCATGGCTGTTTACTTTCTGTCTCTTCATCCCTTAGGTCCAGTAGCGTAGATCTGTTAGTTTAGGCTTTAATTTCTCATTTTAAGTCTAGATCCATGGTGTTTAATACTCTGTTTTATCTGCTATTCTCGTTTGATTCCCGAAGAAGATGAAGTTGTTGGTAGTTAGAACCGGATCTGCTTTATGTCAGCACTTTTCAGCATGTACTTTGCTTTTTCTGCATGTCCCCTAGACCCCTGTCGAGTACGATCTGCTTTGTCTTTTTACTTTTCGCATACTTTTCCAGACCCTGGTAGTTTAAGGAAATTTGTCTTTACTTTTCGCTTTATGCTTGTCTGTCCAAATTAGGAAAGTCTGTCTAGTTAAGTTTACTCCAGTTGTCTTAGAACTTTAAAATATCTCAGTTTCTCTAAGTCATGTATGTTCCGTACGTTCTTAGTTCTTAGACCCAGTAGGTAGAGTAAAGTTTTTCTATCTCTCAGACCCAGTAGTTTTAAGTTCTCGACCCACAAAATCGCGTGGCAGCAGCCAACCCCTTTTCCCAAAACATCCTCAAATGCAGTTTCGTAACACCTTCGTCCTCGTGGGATCGATCCTTTACTTCCCTGTGCTAAGTTGTAGTATAGTGGGTTGAGGTTTTTGAAGGAATAGAGTGCACCCAACGACCCCTTTCTGATAGTTTCATGATCTTCTAGCCTCTGAAGTCTAGTCGAGTCCTCTGGATCTGTTAGATCGAGTGACACATATCACACCGCACGCACTGCACTTCTACCACACTTCATTATTTCGTACTAGTATTATATCATCATCATCATTATTATTATTATTATTATTATTATTATTATTATTATTATTATTATTATTATATTCAGACATGAGCGAGACAAAAATATGACAAATATACAGCAAGATTGTTGTATATTATATTTAGAAAATTCTTGTAACATAATAGCAAGGTTTGTCAAACACAAATTGTTACTATTTCCTTTAATTTAGTAAAGCAATACATATGTGGAGTGATGAGCTACACCACAATCATAAACACCTATATTGAGATATGTAATCTACTTTGGCGATTTGTAATTTAATTTTTTTCTCTCTTAAATCTCATAACTTATGACCGAATCACCAAACTTACAAAATTTAAGTCTCATTTTTTTCTCCCTCGTTAATTCAAAGAGAGGAATTAAAAAGCTATAGAATAGAGTTTGATTGTAAAATTGGTGATTCTGGTCACATAATCAATGAGACATAAGCAAAAAAATACCAACATAAACTATATATCAACAATAGATGCTTAATAAATCATACCTTGAGAAGATAAGCATCAACAGCCATGTAAACTTTAATAACAAAAGCCTTGTAGATATCAAGATCAACAATGACATTTTCATTTGCCTTGTTAAACTCAGCTGTATATTTAACCAAAGCACCATCACTTTTAGGGCTGCTGCCAACATATATTACCGCCTTGTAATTTTTTGAAAATTCCAAGCCTTCCAGAATACTTTAACCCCATATCTTCTTCTCGTCGTCCACAATTTCAATCCTCTCATTGGTGATCGAACCCATGGGGCTCATCTCTACATATAGAGGAAATCAAATAAACGACGTCGTTGATAGGTTAATTAGTTACAAAATAAGTGAACTAATAGAGTTGAGCCTTTTTATATACCCGTGGGCTTCGAAGTAGCCACAAAGATGTTCCGACCGATCTTCCATCGCCCTCGATCACATCGACCCTTTCGATTACATCGGGCATGGCTTTGGGCAAGAGTGTGACGAATTCTTTTATGTTTTTCCATAGCTTTTCTGGAGAGGCTTTCAACTCAATTTCTACCTCAACCTTATTAGTAGTCATTGTTGCAATGCTTAATGTGATGTTTGTTGGTCATGTAGAAACATCTATATATGCCAATAATCGAGTTTGGGAATTGATGAAAAATAGGTAGATTGTTTTATTTTCTAGTACTATTTATTAATTGTTAGGTTAGACAGCGCTAACCTATCTCTAGTGCTGGCAACTTAAATTTTTTTTTTTTTTTATCATATATAGGTGTTCTGAGTCTGTTTTTGGCAGAATTCGACTAATTGTGCTCGATCGGATTTACGGATTAAGGTCTAGAGTCTCGCAGCGGGTGACGGGGTTTGAACCTGTTACCTCAAGTCACCATAGCTCTGCACTACCAATTACACTACAACTCTCGTTGATTTGGTACATTAATTAATAGAGATGACATCCAAAACTCCAAACTAACCCTCTCTTGTCCTAACCCTAATCCTACCCTCCTCCATCCTCTCAAATCCAAACCAACTTTCTCATTCAACGCTTCTAGAAACTTCTCTCCTACCCTAAAGGATAACCGCACCGAACTTGCCAAATCACATCCATTTCACTTTCTCTATCCATTATAGTCTCAAACACAGTCATAAATGTTTTATAGCATAATTGTAGCAATATTGACAACTCAAAACGACTTCGTTTAGTAATAAATCACCTGAGTGTAAGAGCATCTACAATGGTGATCTCGGGTCACCGATGGATGTTGTTGTAGTGACTTCATTGTAGAGGGCCGCCCTCCACGGAGGACCTATCCCGGTCTAGCAGGACACGCGCCTGGGGTGAAGTGGCAAATAGTTTCATTTAATCAATAATAATTTAAACGGAGGAGAAGAATAATAACAATTGAGTTGTATTTTATCGTTGTTGATTGTTATTTGATGTTACAAATATTCCCACTGATATTAACTATAGTGTCGCTACAACATAAGAGCGCTTTTCACTTCTTTCAAAACCACCATAAAGAATTAAATCTCCAAAATCATTGCAAAATAACCAGTCGTGCAGCAATGGAAGCTCAAGGTCAAGGCGACGAATTTGCAATTGGATGCCTACTTTCAATCAAAACGACTCTCGGCGAAGAATTCCAGTCCCAAGTCATCTCCTTTGACCGCCCTTCTAATCTCCTCATCCTTCATATCCTTGCAAGAGATCCAATCTATTTATTCATCTGTACATTTTTTTTATTTCTATCGTTAGATTTTTGCCTTGCCAAAGTTCTTTAACTTTGTGATTACAAGAGGAATCAAAATCTGGGGCAGGCCCAAAGAGGAATATTAGGTTGCTCAAGGCTAATTACATTAAAGAATTCACTTTTTTAGGGCAAGGTGAAGACCCCCTTGATGTAAACAAGTGTTTTCTCGATCTCAATACTCTTCAGTCCAAAGAAGAGTCTGCTATTAGGTGAATTTTTTAATTCAGTTTCTTGGTATGCAGGTTTTGTGATTTTCTTGAATTTTGGAGATTTTTAGGTCTTGTTGTGCAATGATTTGGGGGTTTTTAATTTTGATGTTGTTTTTGGTTATTTTTTAGTTTATTTTTTTGTGGGTGATTGTAGACAAGCTGAGGCTGAGGCAGAGAGGATTGGTGTGGGAGTTACACCACAAGCTCAAAGTCTTTTTGATGCTTTGTCCAAAACGTAATGTGCCCTTTTTCCCTCATTTTTTGACTTTTGATTTGCTGTGTTTCTTCAGTTGATTTCATTACCCTTTTCTTGACCAATGTTGTTATTTTTGGTTGGAATGGTATCCCAAAATTCTGTTATACTATTGATTTGCACACACTGTTTATGAATGACACAGTTCCATGTAAGCACATTTGATATATGCTATTGGTTATGATTACGTTGAATTCTCTGATTTGTGGTTTAATATGTTTTCTCGGCTAATGTAATTTGACGTAGCTACAATTTGGTATTTACATGGGCGTCGACAAACATGTATTTGATTGAGATGAGTCGCTAGTTGATCTAAGATGTTAACTGTTTCTTCATGTTGGTTCCCTTGTGATCTTCCTTAGCAATAGTTATTTGGGAAATAGGGAAAGTGTGCCGAGACTGTAGGTCATGAGGACCTATTTGAATATGTATAAAGAAGGAACACAATATTAGCTGGGGTGGTGAGGGTATAATGAGAAATTCTGGATGAAATCAGCTCTGGTCTGTTAACTATAGATGAATCTTCTTGCGGTTCACTCAAATCCGGCTGATTGAATGCAGACGAGTGAATTTCTCTGATCTTTATGCCAAGTATAAACAACCAGGATCTGTTTGCAGACTTGTAGTATCTGCTGATAGAAGAAAATCTTATTTTTATCATTTAGAGAGATTTTTGTGTGGTTTCGAGAAATCAAATGAAATTCTATTACAGATATGTATTCTTTGTTTTCCTTTGGACATACGGACATGTGCACACTTCCCCCTTATATAGTCCATGTTGATCTCTGCAAACACAACCTGCGAGATCGTATCTTGGCACCCTTTTGTCATATAGTCACCATCAACTTCGCGCCTATCACACTCTTCTACTTTTCCTATCAACCTGTTTCTTCGCAAAATAGTAATGTTGTTTTTATGCATCCAGGCTCCCTGTTCGCTGGGATAAAAGCACGATTGTTGTTATGAACGAGGTCAGAGTTAGCAGCCCTTATCTCCCTGAATCAGTTAGCGGAGGAACCCCTGCTGCCAATGAACGTGTGCGAAAAGTGGTAAGGAGCTTTGGAATATGTTTAAATCTTGATTTTGGGAACGCCTTTTTGGTTGTTTTATGCTACATGCCATTCACCTCTCTTATCCCACATATCGTTCCATTCAGGTCGAGTTTGAGAAGAAGAGATTGCAATCTCGCTATGGCGGTCAATGAAGAAATTAGCAAAAATTTCGTGGAGGTAGTTTCTCTGAACTTAATGAAGAGAGAGAGCATGACATATGAGGTAAGATGGTCACCTTCACTTGTAACACCTCATTGGATGAGTAAATTATAATCTCTGATACATTAGATTTTACTTAAAAAGATTTTGTCGTACTTGTTTGTCCCAAATCAACAGTCATTGCAATTAATTGTGCATAAAATCTCTCTCATTAGCTCAAACTCAAACGAGATAGCTCTCGTTCCTCATTAGTAAACGGGCTGACTGTCCTTGGCCATGCTCGCCCAAGCAAAACTCTTGGTATTGAGGGGGAAATCTCACAAAATTACTGATGTTAGGTTAATTCATCTTTCCAGATTTTTGTTCAAATTTGTGCCAGCAGTTTTGAAGCTTTTACATTGCTGCTGATTTTAGTTTCTTGAACTCAACTGTGTTCAAGTGCTTATTTTTTGGTTTCTAAATCGGGACTTTAAAGGCCGTGGGATAATTCGGGCCCAAGCCCAACCTTTGTGGAAACCCAAATAAGTGGGCTTTGGCCCAAATGCATATCAGCCAAATCTTAAGTTTTTGCAAGGGAAATTTATTCAGTTTAATGGGATCATGGGCCGTGGGGAGATGGTTTGGCCCAATAATTGATAAGTCACGATTTATTGGGTCAAATTGTATATTTGAAATTGTAATTACTAGTAATATAGTTAGTCACATATATGCCATGGAAATATTGGTTTAGATTTGAAATTCTGAGTGAAGATTGAAACAGAGTTGTATTCAAATTATTACTACTATACAATAGTTTCTCTTGATCCAGATCCAAATCCAAATTATCCAAGGCCAAGCATGCAATAATTGATTAGAATGGGGCGAATCAATGACAACGACACCAACTTGTTGCTTGAAAGTGACGTTATGGCTACATTAGGCAAATAACAAAAATTCCATTAAATCATCCTCGTCATTTAGCAGGCAAGGAAACAGAGTGTCCACGTGTCATCTCTCAATTAGTTATGTTGATAGTCATGTCCCTTGCCTAACCATTACTTTGGTTCCTCAAAATCACTTTATCATCTACATGTAATTGGAATATCAATGTCACGCATCGAAAAAGTGATAAAGATGTTTGGCCGTTCAATTTTCATTTTGTAATTACAATTATATTATGGTTATTTGTATTACATGACTGAAAATGTAGCGATGGATTCGTTCCCCGATAATTGGCCACTACAAGTTTACAAGGCAATAATACTATATATATATCAATGTTATTTGTACGATATACTCGAGTGTAAAAGTTTGTGGTGCCTATTTGGCCTCTAGAAGCCATTGTTGTCAATGTGGAATGGTGCTTTATGAGTCGGTAAGTAGGGTGAAAAGTTCAAAAAGAGGTGTCGTGTTGTTCCCATGCTTTTTTACGCTTTTGCAAATGTGGTTGATGGACTATGTTTTCAACATGAGCTTGTGTCTATCGCAACATACGACATGTGGATAGGTTCGTGTTGTTGTCTTATCAAGTTTGCTTAGAGTGATCATTTCAATATTTGTCATCACATACAATAGATGTAGAAAGAAAAGGGCTAATGAAGTGTGTAAAACCCTCCTAAATGCATTATACTATTTATATTTTGATATATGTGAGTTTGAATACAATATGCATGGGTGTGGTTCATAAAATTTGTTTACTTGGGATAATGATTGAGTTTTGGATCTCTTTCTCGAGCTTGTCACCTGCTAGTTGACCACTAACACAATGATTACAAAGTAATGGTTACATAATTTTTCTTACTATATCAGATATAATCATCACTTGGTCAAAAGAAATCGAAGAAGAATTCCATGAACATATACGATTTTTATATAATTTAACTTAATTAATGGACCTAAGTCTCTTTCCAATAATTTTTCAATTATTCTATGTCACGCGAGAGATGATCCACATAATTAAAGTTAGATTCTTTATGGATTAGTTTAAATATTGATTTTTCTCATCAGCAAGAAACAAAAACATACTGTATTTTTATATATTTCTTGGCATATGCATGGGTAGTTTACGGCAAAAAATAGTAGTGATTATTTTATTTTTATAAGTTCAAATTATTTACTGTTTACATGTATATATTTACCATTGGAAGCCATGATATGAAATGGGAGGGGGACTACAATTATTTTGGAAATTTTTACTATATAATTTTGTGATAATTTGGATATTTGATTATAATTAGGTATGCATACATTACATTTCAAGTTTTAACTATAATTTTCATAAAAATAACCAATTAATTCCACATAAATGCATCAACAACTTTTTCATACATATATACATTAGATATATATGTATTGCCATATTGGTATTTATAAAGTTTGGTATGATGTCACTTTCTTGATTATGGTTATACCTTTTTAAAAATTCCATTTGCAATTTCATTGAATTAATTAGATAGAGTTGAGAAACTAAGATATTTATAAAAAGTTAACAGAAAGCAATTTAAATAAATATATATTGGTATTATTGTACGTCACGTATCGGAAAGAAAATAAAACCATGTTTTTACTTAGTCCAAATACACATAATTTTTTCTTTTCAACAAATCCACATGATACCAAACTTCTTGTCATCTACTTTGTCGTAAACAAACAATTTGAATTTATTAATGTTTTGTGTTTGGGCATTCATTGAGATATACTGAACTAATTAATATGATTTCCGAACAAAAAGAGAGAGAATGTAAAGAAAGCTACTTTGAAAACCCATCTCAAAATAGCCATCAACCTCCATTTGTTAGGTGCAAGTTACAAACCATAATTTTAATGTTTTTTTTTTAATTCCACTAACTAACAAACAAACAGGTCCTAACAAATTATGTTTTCCCTATATCCATTGAACAAAATTAGTTTGTGAGATCTTGAGTACACATGCCTCATATTCGAATCTCATCGATGTCTTTTGAGTAGAGTTTATCACATCATATTCTCTTAATGAAAAGTAAACATAAGAGTTTTTTTGGGGGGAACCCCCCTACAATTTATAATTGTGTCCCCAACAGTTAGAAAAATGAGGCTCTCAGCATTTAATAAAAAATTTTATGGCCAAAAGAAATTAAGAATATTTCATTGAATATCAAATGTTTGTTGTCCCAATTAAGGCCATGTTTGGACCATAGATAGTCAAATTCACCATTTAATGTTTTTGGAAGTGAGATCCCAACATCCCACATGGCTTACATATTCAGTATTCATCCAATTTATTTGTTAAGAGTAATTGTTCACACATGTGGCTAGCACACACAAACCAATATATGTATACACATACTACTTTGAGGAATTTAAATGGTAACATGCAATCTCACTAAAAGTGTGAGAAATTGTATCTCAACAGTATGAGTTATGACCTTCAATTACATAAATAATAGTGATCCATAATTCTATGTATGTGTAGAGAATATTCAGAGATCAATTCTATATGTTTTGTGTCTGTGAGAATAGTCGAAGATATCTCTTAATTTGATACTCCTTTCTTGGATTTCAACTATTTGCTAGTTGAAGACAAAATAGTTGAAGATTAATTATATATACATTGATATGTCGTCACTGTCTGTGAGAATAGTCCTATATACTAAAAATAAATTGACTTATGAATCATGATAGAAAAATATTCATGAATTTGGATTATTATTAAAAAACTCTAGACTTTTCTCTATAAATTGTAAGTATTTTTTTTCAAAATTATATCCACTATGGATATTGCGTCTGAAATAAAAAAAAAATGTTCAAAATATAAAACCTTATAAATATAACGTTAAATTTGACCCCATTAAATCTTATAGGTGATGAGTTGATACTCAGCAAAAATAACAGGATTCATTTTAGCGTTTGGTACAAAGCTGGGGGCTAATTGTTATACCGATTTTTAAATACTCTTTCTATTCCAATAAATATGAAACGTTTGCTTTTCAGTACGAGATTTTATGTAGTGTTGTTTTGTAGGTTAATAAAGAGAATGTATAGTAAGAGGGGAAAAAAATAAAGATAATGTTATTTCTATTTTAGAAAAAATTCATTAAAAACTTTAATGGAACAAAAGGAGTACTAATTAGATAAGGATTGTGTATTAATTAATATACCAAGGATAATAAACATTAGTAAATTAAACTAGTACATTTTTGTACGCTACCATCTTAACCTTTTTTTTCAACGTATAACTACATGTATAATACTACTAATATTTTTAAGTTTGCAATTGCAACCATAAGCGTTGTAGTAATAATTTATAGTTTGGGCCGCATATACGAAGTTTCAACTTCTAAAAAAAAGAACAAATAAATGAATAGATGATTAAAATATATCTCGATTAGTTAACACAGACAATAAACATATAGTTATTTGTAAATTTCGAAGCTGTAGACTTTATGTGAACTCAAATAATAAAAGAGTACTCTTTATAGTTAATCCCAATTATGACAACTGCAGAGGTTTTGCTTTGCGTTTAAGCTCTCTTAAGTACTGGAATTAGGGCTTAATTACCTAAAAACGGAAAGAGGAATTAACTGAGATTGGTGGCCGACATCAGAGTTTATTCTCCACAATATAGGCAAATTATATATTAACATCAACTCTTTAAATAATTATTCCACACATAAAAAGGAGTATTAATGGAGCATGTTAATAAAGTGAAAATCTTTTAATTATGTTTAATATTTTAGTAGAGCATCTTCTCAAAAATCTATATACGGATTATAGATCCCACTTTTTAGCTTATCACAGATCTCACTTTAATGTTTAATTCATGTTAATATTACAGACTTTAAAGGAAATAAAATGGGAAAAGCTATCGGTAGGCAATGATAATTGTGAAAGTATTGAAATCTGAATTAACAATTATGCAGTGCATATACCACTAGATGTTGCTGTTATTGGCCTACATTTGGACAGCTAAGTGTATGTCTTTTTTAATAATTGGCTCAAATAATATAAATCAAATTAATACTCCCCAATTTAAAATTATACTACTATCTCGAATTTGATCAATTATCAATAAACTTATTAGCACAAACTATACGGTAATACCTGAAAGCTGAATAAGATCATACACAAATTTGACATAATACAAATGCACTTTATATTTGGTTGTATAAAATTGATGTTATTTCAATGAGTAGTTGAGCCCCAATATTTGTATGGACATCCCAACAACTTGTAACTACTAGGAGTACTAGTATTTATCTCTTACGTATATTTTTCAGTATTTTAAAAATAAAAAATAACGAGTTTAAATCACATCAATGCATTTTCATTTTAAGTTAGGTGGGTAGTGAAAACAGTACATCAAAGAGTTGACTTAGTTGTTTCCAATGTCTAGAACTAAGATTTTATTATGGGAAATCAGCATTAATTATTTGAAAAAACAAAATAAACATACGTATAGAACACAACTATTAGGCCGGTTGTAAACTAATGTAAAAAAAAACCCATCTCTTTAAATACAATCCAATTTGTCAACACCATGTTTTCAGCTAAATAATTTAGTATTTCCTCCATTTGCAAAGGCGATAAAAATTAAATTAAAATAAAGCGAGTGGGCTTCAAAGAGAGTCATTTCTTTGACTACGACTAATGTTGATGAAGCCAAGAAAGAAACTGATCCCTCAAAAATAATCTAGATTTATTAAATCAATGAGTATTCACCTAAATCTGAATCTTGATTCTTGACCAAAACCAAGGAACCCCCTTTAAGACCGATCACCACCGTTCACGGCCAGCCACGTGGCGGCCTTGCAAGAATCTTAATTAAAATCATTGCCGGCGCTTATGATCATTATAGCATGTACTATAATAACAATAATTAAAGCATTATACTACAAATTTTAAATTCTATCAAGTATAAAGTCGCATATATAAGTCACCTATGAAGGGTTTAGAATTTGAGCAAAAACCATATTTGAAGAGTGGTGGGTGCTAAGAAAGGGGCCTCTTCCTTCTGTCACTTCCTAGCTTCTCTCCCTTATCTCTCTATCTCTTCATACTTGCTCACAAACATTGCAAACTGAGAAAGGGCGATGGGGAATTGCCAAGCAGTAGATGCAGCAGCATTGGTGATACAACATCCTAGTGGGAAGCAGGAGAGGATGTACTGGCCAATCCCAGCCAGTGAAGTAATGAAGACCAACCCGGGCCACTACGTGTCTCTCATAATCCCTCTACCATCCCCCGATGAGGGTTCAGATGAGCAGAGGACCGTTAGGTATACGCGTGTTAAGCTTCTCCGCCCGACTGATACTCTAGTATTGGGCAGAGCTTACCGGCTCGTCACTACTCAAGGTTGGTTTTTTCTTGCTTTCTACATAGTTTTCGAAAATTTTGAAGTCTAGTCTCTTTTCCTAAATGTGGCAAGATTTTTGTTGCAGAGGTTGTGAAAGTGATCAGAGCAAAGAAGCACGCACGGAGCAAGAGAAACCAGTCGGATTCAGATCAAAACACAGAGGCAAATTTAGATAAGGATGCTACCAATTCTGAGCACGAGGCGAGAGCATCTTCAATGTCCAAGAACAATCAGGTAATCTTGATTCTTGAACTTGTCCACTTCTGCAATATATCAAAGCAAAGTATATAAGCTACCAATAAAAAAAAGTTGGACACGATAGCATTCCTCATTTTTTGACATGGGTAGATAAGAAAACACGATAACATGAATCAACTAGATTCTTATTTTTCCATCCATAACTTTTGTACATTGATACTTTTTCAGGGAAGAAGATCCGACAGACACAAACAAAGATCAGGGTCGACAAATCCTGCTGCAGGACGACTCAAATCATGGCAACCATCTCTACAGAGCATTTCTGAGTTCGGAAGCTAAAGTAATAATCCACATAAGATGACAAGGACACATTTCTGCAGACGCCGTCAATGATGAAATCTTGAAACCTTAAAACAATTGTGGAGCAATAATCCCTTTGTATAGTTAAAAGATACTGTTGAAGTAGAGCCTCTTTCTTGACTAGTACAGTTTAAGTAGCGAACAATTTCAACATCCCGATTCACGGTTTTTTGCATTTTCAACTAACCAAACATCATGTACCAAAAAATGGTATAAATGGGGAAGATTTGCAAACTCATTTGTGCTGTTTGGAGTTCCAATCTTCCCAATCACGATCAACATAGCTCTGTGCCCACAGCAACGAGGCTCGAGCAGCCAATGCTGCTCCAGCCAGTTTTCTATCCTTGATTGCCAACATCATATCTGTGAAAGGCTCAATCAATAATGTTCCAGGTCCTCCATAATCCTTATGTAGGAATTCACTGAATATCTGATAACATGATAAGCACACTGACTTCAGACAATCAACAAACGATAGCTTATACTGTTTTTATTGGCCCTAATTTGACACAAAGCATCAAAGTATAGAATCAAATGCATTAACATAAAATAAAGATGAAATCAGCCTTTTTCCAAGTTAAGGAATACAAACACCTTCTCTGATTTCACATGATCTTCTAATGCAGACTAGGTAGCACAAAAAAAAAAAAAAAAAATACTCGTCGCCTTATACACCAAAATTTGCTAAGAAACAAAGATTATACACTCAAGCAATACAGAAAAAGGCAGCAACACAACACACACACTATTGCCATATTGCTGCCAGTTTAATGCAGCATTAGCTAGGATTTCAAAATACACTAATCAAGTGGAGTAGTAATTAATAGTGATGATTTAATCCTAAAACTTCATAATTAAGACTATTGCATAGTTTCACATCGAAATTCAACAATAATCGCAAAAAAAAAATCTCAGAAATGCCACAAATTTACCTCTGCACAAACATCGACAACCATACGAAGATCGTTTCCGAAGGTTTCTCTTTGCTTCGACAGTTCCTTCAGCAATTCAGCTTTGAACTTCTCCGACTCCTATTATTTCCCCCAATCGAACGCATTCAGTTACAAAAATAGCACTCAAATTGAAAATGAGAAAATGAAAAAAATGCAATCTACGATAAAATTATTTATCGAGAGAGAGAGATAGAGCAATGTTTGGACTTACGGCAGCTGCGAATTCAGGGATGGGATCGGGATAGACGCAATTTTTGTGACTCTGAGATTGGATAGCTTTCCGAATAACGGAAGGAGTTTTCCTCTGCGGTGGGGTGCGTATGAAAACGGAGGTCTGGCGCAGGATAGCAGCGCAGTCGGAGACTGGTTTTATGGCGGGAAACGACGAGGGCGGTAGGAAGTGGAGACTTCCTATGGACGCCATATGGATTTCTGAGTTGGTTGTGGCTATGGGAGAGATTTTTTAGTGGAGTGCATGTAGTTGGGCCTCATAATTGGGGCCCATTTTAAACTGATGAAGTATATTGGGCTAGATAATGGACTGGGCCTAATTTGAGTAAAAATGTTTGCATATTATGATTCAAGCACAATGCAATAATAAAGAAGAATAAAAGCATTGCATTTGGAGTTGGAGGCTCCCTCCCCATTTCTTTCTAAGAGAAAATTGTGAGTTGGAAAGGTAATTTATTTTATTGGTATTGGGGTTGAACGATGGTCACGTATATGCTTGTAATTATTGGCCATAAAGAAAATTAATAGTATCCACTAGTTGGGATATAATGATAAACTCTTGATGGCTTATTCTATCTTTCTTGGTTAAAAATGATTAACATTTTTCTTTCACTTCACAACTTGCATTCAAAATCATCAAGTGCCATATATAACAGTACCATGATCGTTTAATTTGTGTGTCTACAATGTTTGTACACCCTTTTACTATATTTTAATAAAAAAATATTCTACTCAAAGAAAATGGGAAGTGGTTCAGAATAGATGATATATGGTGTGAGGGAACTAAGGACTGTGTTGCTGTCTTGCATTCAGCATAAAATCTCAGATATATCTGCAATTTGAATTGAATGGTTCCAACTTTTGAATTCTTTATAAGTGGAGATAGGGTCCAGCCAATACTCTTTTTGGGTTTTTTTACAACACAAAAATTGGGATCAAAAGCTGAGTTCATGTGTTATCTTTTTTCTCTTTAGAGCACATGCCCAAAGCTGTGAAAATTGATCTTTTCTTCTGTTTCATCAATTCAAGAAATTATTTATTCCTTTTGGCCTTTTACTAGCTAGATTTCATTCTTGAATTCATAACATGTATATACTCAGTGGCTATAAGTGGTTTTAAAATGTGTGATAATGCTCATCATATATACAGTAAAAATGAACATGTTTGATTCATGTGCAAAGTGAAGTACATTATTTTCTAGCATTTGTCTGTGTTTAGTTTATTCATGTAGTAGTATTAGGTTTAAGTCCCTTTCTCTTACACACCATCGTGCAAAGCACAAGCAGAGTTACTATTCATGTACATTGTCTCATTTTGACTTCCAAACAGCATAGG
The DNA here is from genome assembly GCF_023119035.1 of Salvia hispanica. Taxonomy (NCBI): domain Eukaryota; kingdom Viridiplantae; phylum Streptophyta; class Magnoliopsida; order Lamiales; family Lamiaceae; genus Salvia; species Salvia hispanica. The sequence continues at coordinate 30,958,971 of NC_062966.1, read as the reverse complement.
TATGTACAAAAAGTACATCCATAATACAAAAATGAATGATGATTGAACAATACACAAGCAATATGATAAAGCTGATCAACCATTTTCAGTGATCGAAATTTGCCCATCTCATCTCCCTCATAACAAATCAACAACAAAACCCAAATTAATTAAGCTCCTTCACTTGGCATCTGGTCTGATTATAAAAGACAAATGTCACTTTAATTGGTGGTTACTAATGAAACTCTAACAAACGCAAATTAATCTATTTGATGCACCCTTAGAATAAGGGAGCTTAGTTAGTAGTAGTAAACTAAATAGCTAAACAAATTTTTTTGGAGTACTATTTAATTGAAGGAAGCACATGATATATTTGAATATGAATATTGAATATCTTAAATGAAAAAATTATACGCTGATCTGATGTTAAGCAAATGAATAGTCGAGGATCTTATTAATTAATTTGATTTTTTTAGAAGATAAAACAGTAGCATTAAGTAGCAGTTACCAGTCCAAGACGTAATAAACAAATTGAACTGATTAAGAATATGGAGTAGTACTTATGTCACAATCTATTTTAATCGTTTTCGAAGTGAACCAGAAAACCAGTTATTGATGTCCAAAACTCACTTGAATATGATTGGCTAATCTCCAAAGAGACTCGTAGGTAGTAGTACTAAAATTCCAGCTGTTTGATGTCCAAATTCACATGAATATATATGCTTAGCTAATCTCCAAAACTCATAGTACTAAAATTACAGTGATTTGTTGTGACATATACTAAATGACACGGGTTTTATATATAAAGTATAGTAGTACTACTATTTAGAAAGTGCCAGTGTTTTAACTTTATATTTTGGCATACTAGATGCATATTAATGGGGTAAAGTCCATGTGTATATATAGAGAAGTTGTATATAAATATAAGAGGGAACATCTTTTTAAGTCCACGAATTTTGCCAAAGTATTATTTTAGGTCCGTAAACTTTGAAAATATTATTTTAGGTCCATTAACTACGGGTTAATATCATTTGAGGTATTTTGAAAAAAAAAATTGGACGAAAATGCCCTTAAGACCTTCAAAGGTCAATTTGGACAATTCTTTCGCCAATTATCTTGCGTCAGAGACATAGAATCCAATAATTTTTAACGGTAAATTTTTATATTTAAATTCAATTTAGATGTTAATTGATCTCCATTTTGAAATTCATCTCCGAATGACAATCCAAATTAATAGCTATCTAATTTCAAAACAAATAAACTAAATAGAATTCACACATCACCTATAGTAAGTTATTAAAATCCAGTTTAGATTGAAAAAATAAAATAAAGTTTCAATTCCCAATTCACTATCATTAAATAATTAGTCATCTAATAATTGAAAACTAACACATATTTTTTACGGCAAATTTAAATTCAATTTGGATGGTAATTGAATTAAATAGTAGTTAAAAAAAATTGTTGGACTCTAGGTCTTTGACGCAAGATGAGTAGCGAAAGAATTGTCCAAATTGCACTTTGAAGGCCTCAAGGACATTTTCATCCGGAAAAAGTTCAAAATACCTCAAATGATATTAATTTGTAGTTCACGGACTTAAAATGATATTTTTAAAGTTCACAAACCTAAAATGATATTTTGGCAAAGTTCGTGGACCTAAAAAGATGTTCCCCTCTAAATATAAAAAAATTGAACTGTTTAATGATGTTTTATGAAGCTATATTGATATGCATTTTAATTAAATTTAAGTGTTTCAGATTTAATTTGACATTTAATCTTATTTATGTGTGTGATTTCATCCAATCATAATTATTTTTAATATATCAATAAAGTTAAGAAAAATATTACTCCATTTAATGCATTGTAGTACATAGCCTACTTAAATGTATTAGCATATACGTTTCCAAAGACACGAGTATAAGCAATATATTTTGAATAATATAATTCCATGTTAATTTATTATGATACTGACAATTAATCAATTCTACTCCCTCAGTCCCTTTATAATTGAGTCGTATTCCTTTTTTGTTGTCCCATGTAGCTGAGTCATTTTCTCTTTTGACAAAAAATACTTTACTCTCTCTTCATCTCTTTACATTTTTCCTTTTCACTTTTTCTCCTTTTACTTAATTCATTTAAAATAATTTTTTTAAAATTCCGTGCCAAAATACAGAGGGACAGATGGAGTATATAATGTAGTCCAGTAGCTTGTAGTGATTCATCACTTTTAATTATGCAATAGAATGTCCATATATAGTTGATTGAGAGACGCAATACGATGCAAATCCCCACACAATAATTAAAAGTAGTTTAGCCTTTACTGAGGTTGGGGTGGCAATGGGTCCGTATCGCTGAGATCCTTTATTAATCACAAAACCATAGATTTCCAACGAGAACGCTTCAACTCAATCTAAATCATATAGTCACGCCCACTTGTATACCTAATTAAATATGACACCCCATCTCTATGCCGCTATGCGAGGGAGGAGGCATAACTGTCTCAAATCTATCCAAGACCAGACATGCCATGGGATGGGGTCGCATGTGGCTCACCTTCACTCATTCAATCACTCTTCACAAAGTAGTAGTAATTCTTTTGTAATGAAAACAAATGGGAATGCTACAAAATCCTCATTGTCAATCACATGCACTTGCAGTCCCGCGAATATGGGGTCTCAAACAGACTCATCCCAATCTTATTAAAAATTCATAAACAAAACCTATACGCATATTCATTTCATACAATGACACGTCGCTGTCGTCTGAAACAAAAATAAATAGAAAAAGAGAAATCCAAATATGACACCCCGCGCCAGTCCGTGAGGACTTTGTTCCCGCCAAAACATTCACACGTGGACACTCACAAAAATATGGAAAAATAAAAAGAGTACATAAAATTCTTCAATTAAAGGAGTTGCAGCATCCTTCAAATTTCTGGCATCTCCATTGATTCCTCACACCCATTTTTGGTCCCACCAATCTCTCTTTCAATTGCATTCAATTCATTCATACCCCATCACTCCCACTCCACCAAAGTACTACTAAAACAGTTTCATAAGCTCAAACACCTTCCAATCATCTTGCTCACTCACTCACATATATTATGCGGCTAATTAATTTTAATTAAATTCCCATCGCTAATCATTCTTGTGTAGTTGTGAACACAAATGATTGACTATTACCACCCCCCGACCAAGAAGGGGTTAGAATTAAATCTCACAAGACATCTTTTTCTTTGTACACATTAATGCTAATCTATGCACTCTTCAGACTTTCTGAGAAAAAAATACCCGGCCCCATTGAGGTTTCTAGACGAATTATTTCTATTAAACTATTTAATTATGCAAGTCTTCATATTTAACCCTCTTAATCAAAGTCTCTTCATTTTCATCTACCCCATCACTCTTTCTCTTATAAGATGGAGATGGAGAAGACAGTAATGAACTGGTGCTGCCTATACTTGCTCTGTTTGTGACTCGAAGGTCTGGGAATACCTTTGGCTGCTTCTTTGGCCTTATTTTGAAAACGTCTTGCCGAATCAGCTGCTGACAACTCGTTATTTCATCCTGCATGAGTATTAATCAATTACTACTACCATATACTAATTTGTAATTTTTGGTTATAATTAAGTAATCTTTTCAAAAATTACTTTGTGGAGTCCATCACACCATGACTCAGCATGTTGAGCAGTGATGAGTGAGAATTTTGGCAAATCATTTGCTGCACACAGTATTGCTGCAGCAGCAATGCAAGATGGCCTACACCCAAGGAAGCTGGTCTCTGTTAATACGGAAACACGGAATTAATCAAACCTATTTTCGGTTACAAAATTAACTTGTATTGTATTACTCCATTAAATAAATACCTTCAAATGTAGAGAAGATGATTTCTTTGGCCCTTGTAGTGAGGAAGTCGGTGTAAGTTCCAGAGGGGTCAATCTTGAGCGCGAAAAATGGGAGATAACAAAATGGGGAAATAGATCGAAGTCTCCAATCCAACACACTTAAAACTAGAAGTTCCATTCTTTGAATAGTTCTTGCTTCAAAACTAAATTTTGGGTCTTCAACCTAATAATCAAATGAATTATGATATATTCCAAGAAAAATTTACTAATAATTTCAGAGTTTATAAAAATAAATAAATTAGCTTGCAAAAAGATAAATGTATAAGTAGGAGTAGTAGTTTATAAATCGATAGCGAAAAAAGATCAAACATATTTTCAACTTAATTAATAAAATTAAAATTGAATAAAAAATTAAGAATTTACAGGCTACTAGTATTATTATTTGTAAAATCAATAATAGTACCTGAAGATCCAATAGACAAGGAACAAGTCGTTCCTCCATCTTTGCAGCTAAAGACAAACATGCAACAGAGAGTAGTTGCAGCGGCCATCCACTCATTTTCTGCCACAAAATATAAAAGTGAAAATATCAAAAATTAGAGAGTAGTTAGTACTACGACTTGTCTACTAGGAGTAGTAAAAGTAAATAGTAGTATTAGTAGTAATTAATATTGTGCACGACACATATGGGCCTTCCTACTAAATATTTCTTGAAATATAGGCATACATGCCAATAGTTCTTCTCGTCATCATTTAAAATTATTATCATATGAAACAGGTTTCAAAAAGCAAAACCTTTAATGCGTCATTTCAATAATTGGATTTGGAACCGATAAGTATTTGGGAGATTACGTCAACTTAGTTAGGAGTAGTATTTAGTGAAGAAGCAATTCTCAGCGCTGATCTTGTTTTATTGCTTTATGTTGTAAATGGGTAGATAGATTATATTTATTGAGTTACCAATTAAAGCGAACGTCTATTAATAGCCAATAAAATGACTTTCCATATAATATTTTTTCCGAAAACACACATATAATAATAATTTGTAATTAACAAGTCAAATGCAAAAAAGTAGCAACTTCCGAATTTCGAACGAGATTAAAACACTTGGATATAAAATTATACTAGTACCAAATAAACGTCCTTATCGTTTGTTCTTAAAAGTCAAATTCCGATAAAATTTAAGAATAAGAAACTGTAAAATCAATAATAGTATTAGTCTATTAAGAAGACTGGATCTGACTGTGACATGCATTTTGAGGAGATAAGCCAAGTGGAGTAGTATTTTCTAATCATGAAGAAAAAAGAGATTAAACTACTTAACGGAGACGGTGTTTTTACCGGTAGCTGATGGCAGCAAACGAAACGATCAAAATAGTTGACGGAGAGATACGCCGTTAACGGCTGAAACCCGTAATATCGTTGCACCTGCACAATGAACCAAGCATCGGTCAAACAAACCATACGCAAAGGATAATATGCGCCTCGAGTGCGCACTGTTCCATCGCTTCCTACGACGCCGGCGCATACTAGCTACATTTCTAAAAGTGCGCCGCCGCCATTTACAGTCGATACCCATCGGCGCACGATAGCAGGAATTGCGAACCTGAATCTGGAAAAGGGAGAAGATATAGATATATACCTTGAGAATCCATGCAACAAATTCAGCTCTAACCGACGCATCGATCGGCTGATCGACGGCGCGGCAGCTACTGATTCCGGCTACATCTCTCTCGTCTTCCAACATCCCGGAGATGGACTCCGCCGGCTGAGAATCGAAGTTCGATGAGTATTCCGGCGAGAAAGAGGAGATAATACTACTGGAGGCCTCGCCGCAGAGGAGGTCGGAGAAGCAGTCTGAGCACGACGACAGTGACATGGCGAAATCGAGCTCGTCATTCTCTTCGAATCATATTTTGTAGAAATTGAGCTTTGTGTGGCCGGATTGGCCGGTTTATCCGCCGGAAAACGTGAGAGAGAGAAGAGGGAAAGTGAGTGAAGAAGAGAGAGTGAGATATGGAAAGACTGTAGGTTTTGGTCAGTTGAGACTTGAGATTCTCTAAGTCATGCTTTCAACATATAAATAGCTAAAAATTAACAATTCCTAGACGAGTTATCACCTTTACCAAACATGTGGTTTAATTTCATCGATTGCATTTTTGTATGCTGAAATATCAGGATATAGTAGTTGAGAAAAAGGCTTTTTGCATACAAAAAATTAGCATCTCCTATATTTTCCAAATAATAAATAATTCAGACTAAACATAATGAACATAATGCACCACCCTAATATTCTTAAGTAGAGTATACCACGCATTTCGAATAATAAAATAATTACATTATACCACTTATTTTCTTTATTTCACTTTTTTATATAGTGAAGTATGGATATGGTACATATCAATATATCATCCTATTAATTTTCAACTCATACGGTATTCATATTAAACTGCAAATAAAGAAGTATATACTAATTACCAAATAATTTCAAAAGTTGCAATCATATATTAACACTATCTAACCTACTTTTCTGTCTCTTCATAATTGACGTTTGAACAAAAACTGCAAAAATAGAATACAATTAATTTGTTTTAGGTCCAAAGAGGATTAACTGAAGCTGCTGAAATCGCCCTATTAGTACACCATCAAAGTTTCAATCTATATAATTTTTTGTTTCATGTGTAAGAAATAGATCTAATAATTATGAAAAAATTAAAAAAAATTTACGAATTAATTTGGATAGCGATTTTTTATGATCTCAACTTGTACCTAAGTTGCGACACTACCTCCAGGCTCCAGATAAATATAGTCAAGACAAAAGTAGAATAATTTTTTCATTATTATATTAACAGCAGCCGTAGCTTGGGGCAACTACAAAGCATATAATAGCGATATAATTAATGAAGCATCCACACATATTGCTACACCTCTTTGGTGGAGCGTGGACATGATTTGACTAATTGAACTCATTTCGACTAAATAAAATATTTAAATAAAGTTGTAAGTGTTGTTGATCGATTGAATTGATGAAACCTTACATTTGCGTAACAATTGTTGATGTGACTAGATTCTATTAGTTAAAATCCCAACTAGCTTTATAAATCCAAAATAACCTCTCACCCATTTGGCATTTCTTCCTATTTAAAGTATTGAAATGTCATTTTGTAACTTTATGAATATAATGATAATCGATTATTTATTCAAGTAGTAAAATTTATCGTTTACTTAATTTTTAATGCTCTATGATACTCCCTCCGTCCCGCTTTAGCAGTCCCATTGACTTTTCTGCCCTCTTTTTATAAAAATGATAAAAAATAGTTAAAGTGGAGAAATGGTAAAGTAAGAGACACAATAATGTAGATAAGACTCTTCTCTATATTATTCTCTCTCTTAATTCACCATTTCTCCTTTTTAACTATTTCTTATCATTTTTCCAAAAAGAGGGCAAAAAAGTCAATGAAACTGCTAAAGCGGGACGGAGGGAGTATTTTTGAATGCTAGAATGTAAAAGGAAGTAGTCGTGACAAATTAAAACCATTGACAAGGCGTTTGAGGTCCGTCAAATGGTACTTGTATTTATATTCATACCCAAAATTAAAACAACACTTGTGCATTTTTCTTGATTAACTCATTTAACTATACTATATTGTCATTCATATCTATGATGTTTCGTCATAAATTATCTTACAATTAAACATAGTGATGAGCCAAGAGACAAGTAAAGTAGATTGCAAAAGAAGTTCAACCAAACAGTTAAACAACCTCAAAATGAATTAAACTAGCAAAATCAATAAAAGTTGAAAATCAATTAAGCTAGCAAAATCAACAAAAGTTGACAGATAACACCCATGGCAAAGATAGAAGATCTAAATTATACGAATAAGCATATCCAAATAAAATAAAATGCCACAAAGAACTCAATAATTCAAGAGAAACATCAAATTTCTACTGCAAGATCTAAATTATACGAATAAGCATATCCAAATAAAAGAAAATGCCACAAAGAACTCAATAATTCAAGAGAAACATCAAATTTCTACTGAAAAAAACTTAGTAGTATTTTTTTAAGGACATAAAAATCGAGATACAATTACTAGCGTTGATTTTTTTTTTTTTTAAATAACAATAGTTTAGAACACAAAAAGAAAGCATACATAAATTAAAGATAAATTAATTTACTCTTTTGTTTTTTCAAGACACTTCCATTTGAATCCTCTAATTTCACTTGAGACACTATCAATAAGGACGATTTTTGAAGCGTTCGTAGTATATTTAGAAATACAAATTAGCTTCCTTAAGTACATTAAAATATTTCCTTAACGGTTTGTTTTATGTAGTGTTCTAATGTTGCTCAAGTTCAAATTTATCGCTTGCACTATCAAAATGTAATCTTTTCGAATAATTCATATCGACCCGGAGATGACTTCGAACATAGAAATCCATAACTTCTTGTTAAAATTTTAAGATAAGAGTGTTTAACCATTACAAAAAGATTGTATTCATTCCATTGATTAGAGTGCTAAGAAGGGATATTTCACGTATCAATCACGAGAAAGGTACCTGAAATTGCTGGAAATCTTTCATCGTCTATGATTCTTCAATCCAGTGCTACTATTTTTGCTTTTATCATTTTTATATATTCTTGGGCGGTTGGACTGTGTATTAATTGAATCGAATGAGATCGAATGTGAAATTGTTCTTAGGCATAATACTTGCTTATATTGTTTTATATATTAAAACGAGTTTTAGATTTCATCACACATAAAAGTTACTCCGTACATGAAATTGATCGTTTGGCCAAATACATATTATTAATATTAATAGTGCCCTTCCCACCAACAGCTATAATTAAGTTCATGTATCAACGATCCAACTATGAAATGTTGCCCCCTCAAATAGGTACACTATCCACAATTATTTATCATCATAAACTCCATTCATATATAAATAGTCAATGAAAATTTTATTTTAATTTGATGGTACAAAATACACATCTATGACAAATACATAAGAAAATAGGATCCTACTATATTAAAACGGCATCTTTCATGCAAACAATAAACTAAAATAATGATTATATTCATATATAAATATGACAAATAACATCAACAAAAATTATCAACTCAGTGTCAACCGATTGATATTGTATTAGTAATATTTTTTATTGACATTATTTGTCTTCGATAGTCATCAAATAATGAAAATCTAATGGTCTAGATTTTATTTTGTACTACTAGCTTTTAGGATCTCAATTGATTACATCTCTGTAAAATATTTATATCTTACAAATTAACCTACAAAATAGATTATGCAGTTCAAATATTTTAGTTCCTTAAGATCCGGCCTAGCCTAGTTCTTCAATTTAAACTATGCATCTATTTGTGCGAGAGAGAGTAAAAGATTATGAAAGTTGATTAGGATTGATGATTGATTTTACATTGACTCACTCCTAGCTATCTCTATGTAATAATTAAGATTGCAGGCTCGAGGTATCTGTCTCAGTATAGATGCATCATTTTTTTTTTACATACAACTAGCTAGATACATAGTAGTACATAAAAGAAATTACTATGTTTTTGGATCTTTATATTTTTGGATTTAGTTTCCTTAAAATGTGATCATGTGTTCATTGCTCATGTACAGACAACCTAAATCTTTTTAACAAATACAGTTGGCTCAAATTTCATACATATACTATATTTTTTCGCTTTGAGTAAAAATATAGTTACATACTTAGATCTTGTATAATATATATATATGGACCATATATATATAGGTACAAAAAGCAAATACGACGAGAACAAAATTTCAGTCTTGCATTTCTAAATTGCTGAATCATTAGTTATCTGTTTTGGCACAACACAACGTTGTTTTAAGTCTTAACCTCACGCAGAAAGTGTCAATCGAAGATATATATTTTTATTTATTTTTGTTGCTTAGTGTAGTATAATTTGGGGTCTTCATTTTGTAGCCGGTAGGAGGATGTGTTCTGAGTTAAGGAAAATTCCATGATTCTATATAATGACCTGTGACTAAAAGATGTTTATAATTAAATTGAAATTAAAACTACAATAGTAGTATATTTCTCTTTTTCCACCCTAATTAAGTAAAAATTCATAAATTTATAAATTTCAAATTTTGATATCTATAAATTTATTAATTTTTGGTTAGCCTTTTTCAAAACTGTATATTCATATACTATAAATATGTTATCTAATACTCCTATATCTTAAATTTAAATTGTGTTCTTCTATTTCTTAGTTCTAACTTTCATACTGTATAACTAAAAAAAAAGATAGAATCAAAGTTGTCTACGAGTCAACCAAAACTGAACTTTCCAAGACTGTTTGATACCTAACTAAAGATGGCCTGTGGAATGTTGGGTTTGAACTGTTTAAGTAAAATGTGATTTGTATGGACTTTTTATTAAAAAGTTCAATTACTTTCTATACACCAAACTTAATATACACGCATGATAAATCTGATGCTACTCAAATAAAACTATTGTAACATCTCGATTTCCCGAACCCTAATTTTAGAGCCCTGGAATTTATTTTGATGACGTAGAGACGTGAAATATTTATGAATGCATTTATTGCATGAGATGCTACGGCCGAGTCGAGTCTAGGGTTTGCGTTGGAAGTTTGAAAAGTCAAACTTATTTATTTTATGATGTGGCATGTGATTTATTAATTTATGAGATGAATTATTTGTTTAAGGGTGAGTGAGAATATTAGAGAAAATTTCCATACATACTAGCCACCCAATTCTTGAGATTTTCGAACCCCCTTGATTTTTAGAGGAGGAATTCTATTTTTCCGTATTTAATTTAATTCTTGGGATATTTATCCAAATTAAATCCAAGACCCAATTATTCCTTATTCTAAAGAGAGAGAAAAAAAAATCGTCCCCTTTGTTTCCTAGGTGATTTTCGAAAATCACCTATTGTGGGAAGGAAAGAATTATTTTATTTTAGTTAATCCCTTATTTGATTTCCTTCCATACCTAGAATTTAAATATTCTACCAAATCTTTTCATACCTCAAGAGATCTTGCCTTACCTTATTTTAGTTAATATTCAAAATATATTCCTTATGGGAGAACCCCAAAATACACGCCTACTACTCTTTATACTTGGAGGACTTTATTTTATTTTGCTCCGTGATATTTTATTCTACTCCGTAAAATATACCAAAACAAAATCTTGGCTACTGAAAAGCCATATATTTCGAAATTTACATGCTTGATACCCTAGTCTGTTTTTGTTAATTCTTCTTCCCTACTTTACAATATTTATTTATTTAATTGTGGAGAATGAGATCTTACCAAATATTCTATTTATTTACCTAAAGATTTTATTGAGCTCTATAAATAAGGAGCCAAAAACCTAACCCTAGCCATCACATAATTTTCGCCCCCTCCCTCTTTTCCTTCTCTCTCAATTTTCTTCTACTTTACTCCATTAATCCTTCATCCTTTGAGAAGAATTCGAGATTTAACCTCAAGATTTTGAAGAACCAAGTCTCTACTTCGTTTCTACCGTTTGTTTTTCTCATAAGGTATTTTTATATCCATCTTCTTGATTCTACTCGATCCCTCTTCTTTCTAACCGATTAATCGGTATTCTTGAACCCCCCATGCATCTTGTTTGAGTGAAAGTGAGATAAAAAGGGATATGGGAATATGTATGCATGTGTGCGCCGTGTGTGCGTGTGTGCGTGTCGTGTGTGTGTGTGTTGTGTTGTGTGGTGTGTGCTTGATGGCTAAATACCCTTGTGTAACTTATGTTGGTGTTAGATCTAGAGTTGAGATGTGAATGGAATTTATATGATGATCATGACTTAAGTTTGATTAGTGATAGTAAGATGAATGAATCAATGGGAAAAGGGAAAGCGTTGAGACATGCATAAATTAGGAGTTTGTCTTGAATCTGATTTGTGATATGTGCCTATGTGATTAAAAAGTTGAAACCTCAGTTGCGAAGCCGGATAACAAAGGAAAGAACATACTTGAAACCTAAGCAGTCGAGGTGGGCTTTACTCTTAAACTCTTTTATGTGAAAATCTGTGAATGTGGAGAAATAAGGGTGGTTTAACTGTTATGCCATGCCGATGTCTATTTTATTTTGATATTGCGCGCCTGATGCCTAGCTTGCGAGTTCACTCCATTGGGCTATAGGGCTATGGATATGTTTATACGAATTCGGGTCTGAGTATGGGCCGCAAACCCTACCAGGCTGTGTACACGAGGGGATCGGGAGCCGTCCTTGCTAGTCGGCCGGTCTCGTGGGCGAAAAGTGTGGCCACACTTTCGTCGCACCATGGAATGATTGTGATTGTTGAATTGTTAAGGAAAATGGGGAGTTATTTTGACTGGCCAGTCTATTGGAAAAATATATTTTGTGATACTCGTGATATTCTCTTATAACTGCTTAAAACTCGAGTTCACTTGGTAAGGGTGGCATAACTTATAAAATGTTTTGGCAACGAGCTCACTGAGTATTTCAAAATACTCAGCCCTGCATGTGTTTTCCTTATGTGCAAGTTGAACGATGACGAGCGGTGGCGGGTGTTGAGCATGATAATTAATTAAGATGGTTGTTATGAACTTCAAGCGTAGTTGTGTCTTCATACATAGCTATTCTTTCTCTTGGTCGCTTTCCGCTGAGTTTTTGCTACACTTATGTTTATTTTGAATACTTTGCACTCTCCTTTCGTTTTAGAGGCCTTAGACTATCTTGTGGTTTTATCTCGGAAACTATGTCATACTTTTGAGATTTTTGGTCGTTATTTATGATACCTTTCTTTCCTTATTCAAACTTCTAGGTTAAGTTATTGCTTTAAATACTCTGATAGTTCTTTCCAATACTTTGGTCAACACTCTTTAAATGAAACTCTAGCCTTTGTTCACTTCTTCGTGTCCGTTTGGTAGCAGTTGCCACATTTATTGTACCCTAGGAAGGCGGGCTGTTACAACTATAGTATTAAATATTGGTCGGTTCCGCATATATAAATTGATATAATGCTACTTAGAGGAGTGATCAAGGTCTAACTAATTTTAATTGTATAACTAGAGAACAAATTTCAGCCACACATCATAATAATCCATATTAATCTATATGTTGAACCAAACGTCTATATTTAATAAAGAAATAAGTGAATAGGGGCATTTTTGGAAATAATAATTTGTCTCATATTTCATATGAATCGTGATTTCCATAGGATATTCCAGATGATTCTGATATCATTCCAAATTTCACGATCAACTTCATCCTAGATTTCATGATGAGTTCTTCCTCATATTTTGATTTTTTTTCAACTAACAATCAATATTGCATTAGATTCCACTCAAATTGCGATCGATTCTACGTTAAATTTTCACATGAATCGCAATCAATTCTAATTTGTTCAACTTGCGATCAATTCTGAAACAGATTCAATCTCAAATTGAGATCGACTCTACCTCAAATTACGACCAGATTTTTAAATTTGATCAGAGTCTATGGCTAATAGATTTCACGTCTTCAATTGAATGTGGTCGATCATCCCAAAGCTGCCAGAATTGCGAACCCATTATGTAAACTCCATCACGATCATGTGTACTCAATACCAATTCCGGACAAATATTACTTCAATTCAGATTCATCATCTTCGAGAGAGGATGCAAAGAATAACTCTAAAGGAAAATTTTGAACTCTTATGAATTAATCATGAGATGATTGAAAGTGGTGCACTTATAGTGATGTATATTACCTTTACAGTGAAGTATATTACCAGCACAGTGAACCATATTATGCTTATAGTGATGTAGTAAATCATATTGTTAAGCATACCACATAGTGAGTAAACATGATCATACAATTTATAATTAGATCACATTGAGGAAGCTGGAATTGCTACATATCAGACGTTGCCAAATCCATTAGGTAAAATAGAGTCGATTTCTTGGGATTTACCACCAGACCGGACCAATCAGGATATGAGAATATACTTCACTATATGAACAATATACATATTATATGCTCAGTATACTTCACTGAAATGAAAAAACGGTACATTATAAGGCATGCATAATATATTTCACTATAATCACAATATACATCACTATATGCACAATATATTTCACTGAAATGAAAAAAAGGGTACTGAAGCTACGTGTGGATGTGACAGTACAAGTGTGGTGTGTGTGCAGTGTTGCGATATTCAAATAAGGCAGGTTCCCCAGATCCAGCAAGTCCACTAGATTACTTGGTCTAGGAACTCGTAGGTTGTGCGGAATCCCGGTCGTCGGACACACAAGTACTTCCCCGCTTCAAAAACCCTCAACCACTTTACTAAACCTAGTATAGGGAAGTAGGGATAGATCCCACAGAGAAGGATGCGTAAGACTCGTAATCAAGGATTTGGGAGTATTTTTGGTGTTGGCTGCTGCCACGCATTTTCTTGGGTTGAGGAAAAATTAAAATTAACTTGACTTGGGAATATTAGAAAGGAACTTAACCTAACAGCTAGACCTAGGAAATAACTCTACGGTGGGACCACATCTAAGAAAAGCAGAGTACGACTGGAAAGTGGCAGAATAACTAACTCTCGTACTAACTGACGGTGACATCGTCTTCTAAAACCAAATTCGCATAAAACTTCTTGAGAAAACACATAAGCAAATCAAAAATAGGGCTACTAACTTGGAATCAAATCTATGCATAAATGACGAAGAACTTACAGATCTGCATACCTAGACGAAGGGAAATAGAAAACAAAGGAAATAAAACAAGTCTATCCACTACTGTTTCTTTCACATGCCAAAACCAACTTCAGACGCTAAATCCACTCCGGATCCAAGCGTCCGACACGGACTCCAAACAGAAGAAATTCTCCATCACGTCAGATTTACAAATTTAAGCTCCAAACACTCAATCAACCACAGATCTGTCACCCAATTCCACATCAAACACCTCAATAACGAAATAAGCAGAGATCGACATAGCAATTTAAGAATTACGCTAACAGTAGAGAGATCTAAGCAAAAGTAACTTGAAATTAAACAGCTAAACTCAGATCCATGAGCGATAAAGCAGTTAAACATCATCAACATCAAAGTCGACTCCCAAAAGTGAAGTTCGACGGTGGAAACTAGCAAAAACAACTGAAATTAAAACAAATGTATCTTCGCCCTCACCTGGGACGGTGTTACCAAACTCGAGATCTTTAGAAAGTACCCCCCCTATCACGATTATCCCCAGAATGTTTCCCAAGTGTGTGTGTAAAATGTATGAGCTAAGAAGAGTGAAAACTCTCTCCATTACGCTGCATGCTCCTCTCTATTTATAGGCGCTTTAGTGGGTCCAGCGAGGTATTGATAATGACTTTGTTGCCCTCAGCTGTAGACTCCCCCGTCACGCCAATTTTCCTTGTAAATCCTACTCATTTCGTCCTTTTCTCTCGCTAGACCATCTCCTTCATTACTTCCTTGATCTAGCGATTTTCTTCACACACCTGGCTTAGGAAACGTGTTAGACCCAGCAATTTATAACATTTTTTTGCACATTACCGATGCATGAAATTAGCCTTATCAGGTACATTATAAGGCATGCAGAATATACTTCACTATAATCACAATATACATCACTATATGCACAATATACTTCACTGAAATGAAAAAATGGTACATTATAAGGAATTCAGAATATACTTCACTATAAGCACAATATACATCACTATATGCTCAATATACTTCACTGAAATGAAAAAACTGTACACTTTAAACTATATTCTTCACTGAAATATCAAACATCATATTTTTAGTTCACTGTGTACATGTTTTAGTCCACTAAACGTGAGTTTTATTTCATTATTAGCTTATTATTAGTTCAATTTTTACTAGTTTTTAGTTCAATGCGTACATGTTAAGTGAGTTTTATTTTGTTGCAAACTTGTTTTAGTTCACTTCTTACATATGTATAGTTCATTGCGTACTTGTTTTAGTTCACTACTATAGTTGTTCGCTTCATACCAAAACTTATCAGATCACAATTTTAAGTTGTGAACTATATTTTGTTAAATAATTAACAAGTATTCATATGTGTACTAAATAGATTGAACATAAAGTTAAGTATGTTGTGCATATAGTGAAGTATATTGTGCATGTCTTACAGTCTACTATATTTATCATTTTCAATGAAGTATATTGTGCATATATTGAAGTAAATTGAACATGCCTTATTGTTTACTACTCCATCCGTCCCAAGATAAGTGACCTACTTCTTTTGGGCACGAGATTTAAGAAATGGTATTTAAATAAGTTAAAGTAGAGAGAGTAACGTATGAGAGAGGGAAAAGTAGAGGAGAGAAGAGAGAATAAAGTAGGTGGAGAATAAAGTAAGAGAGATGACTTTTTGCTAAAAATGGAAATAGGTCACTTATAGTGGGACACCCCAAAAAGGAATACAAGTCACTTATCTTGGGACGGAGGGAGTATTTTTTTTCCCCTACAATGAAGTATATTGTGCATATAGTGAACTATTATATGCTTATAGTGAAGTATAATAACTTTACAGTGAATTACAGTGAAGTAAATATGTTCTATAGTGAAGCAAATATGCTCTGCAGTGAAGTAAATAGTCTAACATAATATTGAATTTAATTGAAACGAATGAGATTTATATTTAACTAAATGATACATATTATGAACCATATCAGTTTCATACAAATGGTCATGAACGCTTGAAGTTTAAAATCATTTTTCCACATCTATCTTCGTGTTGTTGCTACATTCTTGATAATGTTTTGATGTTGTCGCCAAGTTATTCAGTGACTCATGGTTTGTTTTCGACAACATTAATGCGATGCAATTCTGTGCTCTTAGCTTTTGGAGTATTCCCTTGCTGCTTCTTTTAGGCAATACATTTCCAATCTTGTTCCCGCTCACCATAGTAACAATCATCATATACTTCACTCTAAGGTCTATACACTTCACTGAAATCAGAAAACACAAAACACTATAAGACATACATTGTATACTTCACTCTAAGCATAAACTGAATCACTGCAAAGGTAAAATACTTCACTCTTAACATTTATTAGTGCACTATAAGCAAGGATAACAAACACTTCACTGAGATAAAAAAAATAGTGCACTATAAGCAAGGATCACAAACAGGGTAAAACACTTCACTTCACTCTAACCATGGAATACTTCACTCTATGCACATTTTACATCACTGAGATGAAAAAATAGTGCACTATAAGCAAGGATCACAAACACTTCACTCTAAGCATCGAATACTTCACTCTAAGCACGTTTTACTGCATTGAGATGAAAAAATAGTGCACTATAAGCAAGGATCACAAACACTTCACTCTAAGCACGTTTTACTTCACTGAAATGAAAAAATAGTGCACTATAAGCACATATCACAAACACTTCACTCTAATCATGTATTATTTTACTCTAAGCACGTTTTACTTCCCTGAAATGGAAAAATAGTGCACTGTAAGCAAGGATCACAAACACTTCACTCTAAGCATGGAATACTTCACTCTAAACACTTTTTACATCACTGAGATGAAAAAATAGATCGCTATAAGCATGCATCACAAACAATTCACTCTAACCATGAAATACTTCACTCTATGGACATTTTACTTCACTTAAATGAAAAAATAGATCGCTATAAGCATGCATCACAAACACTTCACTGTACATGAAATACTTCACTCTATGCACATTTTACTTCACTGAAATGAAAAATAGTGCACTACAAGCACGGATCACAAACACTTCACTCTAACTATGGAATACTTCACACTATGCACGTTTTACTTCACTGAAATGAAAAATAGTGCACTATAAGCAAGGATCACAAACACTTCACTTTAAGCACGTTTTACTTCACTTAAATGAAAAAACAGATCACTATAAACATGCATCACAAACACTTCACTCTAAGCATGAAATACTTCACTCTAAGCATGAAATACTTCACTCTATGCACATTTTATTTCACTGAGATGAAAAAATACTGCACTATAAGCACAGATCACAAACACTTCACTCTAACCATGAAATACTTCACCCTATGCATATTTTACTTCACTAAGATGAAAAAATAGTGCACTATAAGCACGAACCACAAACACTTCACTCTAAGCACGTTTTACTTCACTGAAATAAAAAAACAGTACACTATAAGCAGGGATCACAAACACTTCACTCTAAGCATGGAATATCGTAAATTAAAATTTTTTAAAAAAAAGTAGGAATGACTCATGATCGGAGCCATGGAGTATTCTGTAAGGACCTCCGGTTGCATTTTCTTCTGACGTTTAAAACCTTCAAAAAATGAAATTTAAAGCAGCTAAAGAAATGTTAATAAAAAAATGAATTCGAAATTGGTAGGACAACTTACATTTTGAAAAATCTTTCTGATTTGAGTCCATTATTCGACGACGGAATGAGAGAATTGGATGTTGAGGAAAACGAAATGAGGCGACGACGACGGCGGAGTGAATCGGTGTTGAGGGTGAGAATTTGAGGTTTAGATAAGAGGAGAAGAGCGATGGCAGGCAAAAGGAGAATTTGGAAATGAGAGAAATGAGCGTAGCAGCATACACCGGCGGTACAGTCGCGGTGAGGAGCTGAGCGACAGAATTATTACAGAAACACCAAAGAGACGGAAGAGAAGAGTGAGAGTGAACGCAGTAGAGGAGGCGACGAAGACGAACGATTGAACCCTAGATTTTTGATTAGTGGATTGGCGAAATGATGAGAAGAGAAGGAGAAGAGTCGCGCGAGGATGAATTTTGAAAAATGATATGTTTTTCAAATTTAACTCAATTTTCATTTTGAAAAATGATATGTTTTTTAAATAACAATTTTACCCCATCATCTTATAATGAAGTAATTCATTCATATAGTGATGTAAAATCTGGATGAATTTCAAATATTACATAGAGTCTGCCCTTGATTTTCTTAATCTTATAGCTGATATTTGTTCTCTAGTTATGCACTTAATGAACACTTGTCCCATATCACTACTCATTTACTTATCCAATAATAAGTTGGTGTATTATTGAACTCCAAAAAAGTTTCATTAGTTTCAATTCAGTATTAATGGGCTTGACCTGAGGCCCAATCCAAACCATCCGTCTTCATTAATTTCATAATTGGGCCAATTTCGAGCTCAAAATGAAACCCCAAAACAAAAGCCCTAAAAAGAATGGAATTGATTTGAAGAGAGATGGAGGGAGTGGAGCTAATAATCTCACAGTAGGAGGAAGGGATTTCCAGGTGATTGGAGGTTTATGGTTAGTTTATGGTTTTAATTTATCATCTCTCTCCATGAATTGAGTTCTTCTGCTGATTGCTCTTCCGTTTTCACTATTATCCAACTGAGTGGTATGTGGATGTTGTCAATGGATTTTCCATATTTTAATTCGATTATTTACATCTATGGAGCTCTACTGATTCGAATCTTATATAGAATAACTGGAATTGAACATAATCTGCAGACATTCTCTATTGCTGAATGCATTTGTTCCGTGCAATTTCACCATTTCCTCTAGCATTTTATTTGTGATGGAGCTAATGTTGGTGGATGTGATCATCGATTATGTTTGAGGAGATGTGCATTTTTTAGGTGCAGTGCGTTTTTTCACGAATGCCTCAGTTTTATGCTTTGTGAGTGTGTGTTTCTCAGCTAGTGAGATTATATATGTAGGTATATTATCTTTTTGTGTTGATTATTGTATTGATTTCTGTCAATTCAGATTTGCCTGAAAATAGGGAGGATATTTACTCGGTAATGATCAGTTTGTTTCATGCACGTTGCTCAACACTCCTATCAAGGGCTGGCAATCTTGTTTCGCATAGCCATTCTTGCGGATATCTTGATCCTTCACGGATAGCAACCTTCCATTTTTCGGGTGTTAGAACAGTAAACTTCGTATATTTGGCGACGGGAAGTCAAGTTCAGTGCTACTCTTCGAAAAAGTCTGGGGGAACTAGCTCTCGTCGAAAAAGTAATCCTAAACTAGTGATGGACAAGGATGAGTTTTTTGTTGTCCGTAAAGGCGACCTTGTTGGTGTTTACAGAAGCTTAAGCGATTGCCAGGCTCAAGTTGGAACCTCGGTAGTCACTTGTTTCTAGTTTTGATATGTGATTTTCTTTGCATTGCTGACACAATAACTAGGTCGGCACTAGCATTTTGTTATTGATTATGTTATCTTGATTAATGCTGAAAATGTTGGTGTCAACCTTGTCATGTAGTTGTGCTTATTCATAACATTTTCTCAAACATGTGATGTTATTGGTTAATAACGTCACTTGACTGTTGTGTTTTATCCTGACAGATACGTGATCCTCCAGTCAGTGTGTATAAAGGCTGCTCCATGCCTAAGGATGCAGAGAATTATCTCCAAGCACACGGCCTAAAAAATGCCATGTACACTATCAGAGCTTCGGATCTCACTGATGATCTGTTTGGAACTCTTATGGCATGGCCTTTTCAGGTCATCTGTAGATTCTATACATAATCCTTTATTTCATATGTGCACTTTCTGTATATATTGGTTTTAGGGTAGAAATATAGGTTAATTGTTCCCTTGTTTTGAATCTCATGGTGATGATCTTTATAGGAATGACAGATTTTGTTCATAACTAGCAATTTTCATGTGTTGTTCTATTTGATAGTAGTTTGTTTAGTGGAAGTTAATTGTACTAAATTAGTGATGAAATTTAATTTGATGCCAGCCTTCTTCTAGAGGAGATGATGCACCTTGCCAGCCAGCAAAAACTAAATTAGACAAAGATTCACTAATACCATCAAATTATGGGGTAAGCTAATCTTTAGTCCCGTCTCTTTCATTTCGTTTGAATATAATTTTTCTCAGGAGATAGTTTCTAGATGCTTCAGAGTGACGATTAATGACATACGATGAACAAAATCGAAAATAACTTCACCTCAAGATAATTTAAGCTCAAAAAGTGAGGATGGGGGTGGATTTCCTAGTATTTCTTGTTTAGAATCATTCATCTTCAGGATTATTAATACTCCAGTGCAATTTTCCGTAGGAGAATATTTCTTCTGGAACTGTTAATTATCCAAAATCTAAGGAGCGGACCTGTACTCTTGAGTTTGATGGTGCTTCAAAAGGAAATCCTGGACAAGCTGGTGCTGGAGCTATACTCCGATATGATGATGGAAGTGTGGTGAGCAACCTATCACTATTGTTTCCTCCACCCGTAACATGAATCTATGGACTCTAATTTGTTGCGCAATATCAGATTTGTAGATTGTCTGAAGGTATTGGGATAGCCACCTGTAACTTTGCCGAATACCGTGGTGTTATATTAGGATTGAGATACGCAGCTGAAAAAGGTTTTACAAGTATTCGAGTTCAAGGTGACTCCAAGCTCGTGTGCATGCAGGTACATTTCTTGGCATCTTTCCTTTTCAAAAACTTTGCTTTCTGAATAACAACGACGTTTGCAGATTCAGGGTCTATGGAAGGTTAAGAGCGAGAACCTCATGAATTTGTACAAGGAGGCAAAGGAATTGGTGGGAAGATTTGATTCATTCCAAATTGCGCACGTCCTCAGGGTAAACTTATCCACAGCTTAACCAAATATATCATGTGTCTCTCTTGAGTTATCCGGGGCTGATTTACTATGTTATCATGTGGAAGCACTTGAATTCCGAGGCTGATGCTCAGGCTAACCTAGGCGCCCAACTTGCTGGTTAGGGCTTTTTCTCAATATTTGGTTATCAAATCTGTATGTATCAACTCATCTGCATATATATGCAACTCTGCAGAAGGAGAAGTTCAGGAGGATTTCGACTCATAGTTGGACGTGGTAGATTCTGAGGCTGATGAAGTTTTTGTTGTGAACCAGTTTGATTCTGGGATTCTCTAAGTTAAGTATATTACTATACATTAAGACGCATCTGTTAGTTCCAGCACGCGTTATATTTTGCGTTACACAATTCTTTTTAGCTGCGGAATTGGCAGGTTATATTTATACCTACTGAAATTAAAACTTGGGGATTTTTGTTACTGAATCTGGCTGTAAATTTGTAATTTTTTTTTATTCTCGTGCTGGAAATAGTGAATTCGAATTGAGTTTTGAATGATGTACACTAATTCACATTAGGCCATTTTCTGTGTTAAGTGGCTTCCCAGTTTCGTTTCGACTAAATTCAGGTGTATTTAATCTCATATTTTAGTATATTATACCATAAGTTATTCGAACAAATACTAAGAAATAGTACGAACCAAGGGGAACTTACAAAAGCATGAAACATGCAGTTTGTATTTGTATTATATTAATAATAGTTTGAAATGTTCTATTTGTGATATACTTCTACAGATGTTAAAAATAGTACTAGTATTCTATGAAAATGAATAAGTCAACCTCTCTTCCACCGGCCTCCGCCGCCCCTCTTATCTCAAATTTCGTTAAAAAAATAATTAAAATGAAATAATCATTGGGGACTTAAAGACAAGTCACTGGAGTAAAACATATAGTATAATTTAAATTTAAGTCTTTAAATTTCTGTCTATTTAATATAAATTCAAATCTTATTTTGTGTTGTATATGACAAAGGACTCGAATATATTTAAGGAATGAAGACATATTCAATATACGTACTTTAAAAAAATCCAAATTTCAACTATGCCAAAGTCTCCATAACAGCCACAATTTAACATAAAGAGCCCCTTTGACTTGGCACACACTTAAATTATAAAAAGCTAAAGTAAACGCGACGAGGGTGCTAGTACAAGATACAACTTGATTTTTGGATAGTACAATTGATAATTTAATTGCAAAAAATGCTAATAAATAGATCAATGCAACACTTGTGTCCCAAGGCAAGAAATACTGAAGAAGTGAAAAGCATATCAGTTTTCAATATATGGCTTTTCGATTCATCACATTCTTGGCTTGCTTTGTGACCCTTCTTGCTTTTGTCGCTGCCCATGAAGGCCACGACCACGGCCACGTCATGGGGCCCGGCATGGCTCCTATGGGTCCTATGGCACCGCATGACCCGTCTACACCAAACGGTGCCACCTCCGGCTCTGTGCAGTCAGTGGCGGTAGCAGTTGTGGCCGTGATATTTTCTTTCATGGCAGTGATGGAGAGGAGGGTTTGAGATTGAATTATTACTCTTCATGATTAATTTACGTTGTTATGGTTAATTCTTTTCACTCGATTTCTGTATTTTACAACCCACTTTCTATATAACTATATTGTGATCTTTGTTGTGTATTGTAATAAACGAGTACTACTTGATAAGTATTTATGATTTTTTTAAAAAAAAATTGTAATGCAAGACGTGGACGTGTGGGCAAAGAGTATTATTTCGATCGAGAAGATTCATGACTTTGGAGTTCTGAGTTCTGATTTAATATTATCCCTGCAGAATGTGTACTTTCTAAAGTTTTTTGCGGTGCTTATAATTATATAATTAACCAAAAAAAAAGGGGATAGTCATGACGTAGACTTTGAACGAGTAAGAGCATCCTCATCAGTGCTCTTAGCTAAGAGCACGGAGGTGTGCCCGGATCCACTTTTATACCTTGTCCTTAGCTAAGAGCACAGTGTTGTGCTCTTAGCTAAGGACAAGCTCAAGGGTCACACCATTCTATTATTCAATTTAAATACTTCAATTACTAAAAACATTTCTACATTATAAAAAATACATTAAAAAATAAAAATTACATAATTAAAATCCTAAAAAATAAAAATACATAATTAAAATCCTAGAAAATAAAAAAATACATAATTAAAATCCTACAAGTTAAAAATTCCCATAATTAAAGTGTTATTTATAGATGAAAATGTGAATTTTGGAGAAAAAATTGAAAAATAAATTAAAAGTAGATAGAAAACGGATAGAATTTTTTGGGAAGTGGGGATTTTTTTTTTAGTTTAAAACATTTTTTTAAATTAATTTTGAATTTTTTAAAAATAAAAAATTTGAATATGCCAACGGCTAAGCCGTTGGCCAATCAGAGAGCGCCACGTAAGGGTACTCAGCGGCACGGACGTGCTCTTAGCTAAGAGTAGCACCGTGCCAGCGGCACGGACGGACAGCTCCTATCAGCGGACAACCTCGTCCTTGCCAGCGGCAAGGACGGACGGACGAGTTTTTTTCAACCGATGCGGATGCTCTAATGAGTTCACGAAGGATGAAAAAGGCAAGCCAAACCTAATTGAAACTAATTTTATGAGGATTCTCTAATAAAGTCCTAATTGGATACCTACGTACATTATAAACATTGAATCTTCAAGATTATCACAATGAAAAGTAGTACTACATCATTTGAAGTTCTGCTCAAATTATGCCAAATCTTGCGAGAATTACAGGATTATCACAAGTGATTGTTGTATGAATGAATATAATTATCCTTAGCGGTTAGGATTAATCAAATTCGATTGTCATGTGACATCAATCCTAGTCATTTCAAATTTGAATATGTACATATGCCATTAAATTCGGACTAAAAATCTTGCTCTATATATGCCCTCCAACGAATCTGGACTCATCTCACATGCAGGTTTTTGTGACATAAAACACCATTTATATTTAAAAAAGAGGTAGCAATATGTAAGATTTCCTGCTACTAACAAACACTGGCATAATGAAAACGTGTTCAATAAATATAAGCTAAAGTGCGATAGTAAAAACATGTCCCCGGCGGTACAAGTTCTAGGCAAAACTGTCTTACACATGCATAGCTTCTAGTTTGAAAGACAAACTGCTGCTCAGACGACGACATCGATCCGTTCAAACTCGATCAACGATAGGTTGTTGCTCTCGTCCACAGAGAAGCTGGCAGCCTCCCCCACTTCAACACGACCACTGCGGTCCACAGCCAGCCTCATCGAACCCTTGAACATGTCAATCTTTGCATTCGAGAGGACGAGAGTGTTGCCCTCTTTTGCAAGATCCACTAACATAAACCAATGCATCAATGTAAGAAGAAGCGTAGTCTAAATTTTCAGTTTCCAAATCTAATAACAATAATCGTAATGCCCAGGGCACATGTCCATCACACGATCTTTAAAATTATTCAATCTTTCACCAAAAAACAATTCACAAAAGTAGTTTTAAGTGGAATGCCCAACAAAATAGAGTTGCATTCAAGTCAGAATTTCATTAGCAAACACACACAAACAATACATAGCATTATGTTAAATCAAATTTCATTAGCATTCTCATTCTTAAACATTGCGATAACACAAGAGTTAAATTACAAGGGCATGGGGAGTTTATGCAGTCATTGATGCAATCACATCAATGAACATGATCAGGATCACTAATGGCCCTGATCATGATCATTGAAACACATTTGCTTCAAACATTGTCATTATCAAACAAGTTTTGAGCCCACATAAATCTCCTCGTAATAAGAAGTTAAGAACCCATAAACAATCTATCCCCAAAGCCTAGATAGCATGTATATATTACATTAGGCAATCAACGAGCAATGAATTGTTAAAACGTAGACTTAAAGAGAATGGCACTAGGACATGCTCCACCACTACAAAATCATGACAAGAGAGAGGATTCTCTACTTCAGAAATTCAGATGTCAGATCCACATATAATCCAGTAAGAAAAAAGGGGAAAAAGTAATACTATGATTGTATTTGAAAGAAAGCCTCAACCTTTGTACAATAATAACATATCAAAAGAAAAATTGAAGGCATTTTGAATTATAATCTCACCCCCTATACCCATCATCTCAAAAGCAAGCTACAAATAAGCCATAGTCATAGAAAAACAATATGCTAAACTTGTACTCACATACTCTGCAAATTTACAACACAAAATGGTGAAGAGATGTTCACCTTGATCATTTCGTGCAGAAAAAATAATGATTCCTGTCTCATCTCCAACCAAGCACTCAGAGAACCGCCCTTGATTCCGACCTCTCTGTGCCACCATCTTAGCACTGACAACCTTTACAGTTAGATTGAGCCCGGCATCCAGCGGACGCAGCTGGTTGATCTTGGTGACTTGCTTTTTCTGGTCAGCCATTTAGAGTTTTTTGCTTCTGATAATCTCTTGATAGTTGAATCTGAATAATATCCAATCAAGCTAACAATGAAACACTCAATAAAATTCTATCAAACAGAAGATCTAAAATAACAAGCCAAAATTACAAACAAAAAACTAACAAGATTGCAGTACAAAGAGATAAAAGATCTCCAATTTCATGTCACATATACATCAAACAGCATAAAAGAACAGATTCAATTTATCTCGACCTAGTACCTAAAATCATCTGAATCTGCAATTTCACTTCACAAAGAGCATTATAGTCCAGATTTAATTTATCTCGTCCAAATCCCTAAAATCATCGGGATCTCAAACCTAATAACTAACAGTTCATACAGATAAACATCATAGATAAAATGGCTCAACCTAAAACTTCAAAAACGAAATCGAATGTGCTCTATATGAAAGGCCTAAATCATGTGCCCCTAAAAACAACAGAATAAAAAAATTAACACATACGGGCCACCACAAAACCAGATCTTTCCCCCAATTTGAATAAGACGGAAATCAGCTATCCAATCTATGCAAAGAACAAGCGATCCAATTCAGGCAGATCAAGACATTAGCAAAGGATTAAACATTAAGAAAACGCGGAAACTTAAAAATCAAAGTGTGAAATACCTCAATTCGTGCAGATCAAAGAATCTGCAGAGATTTTGAGTTTGGGAGGATTTGGTGTTGAAATTTTGGAGGGGGTTTTAGCTGCTAAAATAGTCTTCGAATGTGCGCCGTTAATGCCTAGGTGTGCATAATCCTCCTCCTCATTTTTAACTTCAACTTATTTTTCTCTCTTAATTTTATTGTTTTAATTTTCCAGTAACATGTAATTTGCGTGTATTTATTTATCCATAATATAAATAGCAATTTTTTGTTCTTTATCTACACGTAAATCTGAGTTTATGGCGTCATAAATTCTCTTTACCAAAAACCATTTTCTAAGGGACGAAAATTAAAAACGACTTTAAATTTCTTTCTCTTTCAGATTTCAGATATCTATTGGGCATAGTTGATAAGGTCTAACTACTTAAGCCCATTGGGTTCTACTACATCATTATTCGTAAGGGCTAATGGATTTAAAAAATTTATAGGTTGATTGGGTTTGAAATTATAAAAGTGATCAAATTCTTAGTAAGATATGTAATTTGCGTGTATTTATTTCTCCATAATATAAATACCAGTTTTTTTCTTTACTGGTAAGAGCATCCACAATGGATGTCCGATCTTGCGCCCGATCACCCGAGATCGGGCTCGGGCATCAATTATAGGCGCCCGATAAATCGGGCGACTGAGTGAGTCGACCGAAAGATCGGTCGTCCCCATCGGTGCCTGATCGGGAGCCCATTGCAACACAATGCCCGATCGAGCCCAAGCCCAATTTCACGTTTTCATATTTTTTTTTATTTTTTATTTAATTTCTATCTATAGATATACCTTATTTTCACTCATTTCTCACACATCTCTCAAACCTCACACATCTCTCTTTCACTCACTTTTCCAAAATATTTCCCGGAGAAGATATAAATGGGGCTATGGAAAGCGCAATGTTTGAACCAGATTCTCGCAGGTATTCGTGCAATACAAGAGCAAGAGCAGGCCGAAGAGCAGGTCCCGAGGCCCATCCACCACCGGACATCCGTCCGTCGAGAGCATGGCTTAGCTCATCAACATTTGTTCGAGGACTACCTCGCTGATGAGCCCCGGTGGGGACCGACGGTTTTTCGCCAACAGTTTAGGATGCGGCAAGAACTGTTTCTCCACATTGTTCACACAATGGAGGCCCGCGACGAGTACTTCCAGCAGCCACAAGATGCGGCCAACAGAATCGGTCTATCCCCGCTCACGAATTGCAGGGTTGCGCTTCGTCAGTTGGCATACAGCACCACAACGGACATGTTCGACGAGTATCTTCACGTCGGGGATACAACTGGACAAGAGTGTCTGATAAAATTTTGTGAGGGCATGATTGACGCTTTCAACGCCTCATATTTGCGCAAACCGAATGTCGAAGATTGCCAGTTCCTGATGAGGATTCACGATAGGGTGCACGACTTTCCTGGAATGTTATGGAGCATTAATTGTATGCACTGGGAGTGGAAGAATTGTCTGGCAGCGTGGAGAGGCCAATTCACCTGTGGGTATAAGGGTACCCACCGGACGATGATACTTGAAGCCATCGTTGACCATCGTCTTTGGATTTGGCATGCTTACTTTGGCGTGACGGGGTCAAACAACGACATCAACGTGCTGAACACGTTGAGTTTCTTCACCGAGCAATGCAATGGCAACGGTCCGGTTATCCAGTTCACTGCCAATGGCCGACAACATCATATGAGGTACTACTTAGCCAATGGCATATACCCGAGATGGTCAGTTTTCTTGACTGCCCAACGGATGCGAAGAGAGCCCTTTTTGCACAGTGGCAAGAGTCTGCACGGAAGGACGTGGAGCGAGGATTCGGTCTGCTTCAAGCACGTTGGGCAATAGTGAAAGGCTTGGCTCGTTCCTGGTACATGCATCATATCGTCAATGTCATATATGCATGCATCATCTTGCACAACATGATTATTCACGATGAAGATGCAAGAGCTAGCGATTGGTACTATGATGAAGCTGAACCGAGCGCAGGTCATGCAACCTCGCCGGTCATTCGAGGTTTACCCTATGGAGTCAGTGAGAGATTATAAGCTGGGGGAGAACATGCGCAACCGACAAGCTCATCTTCAACTCATAACTACATGGTTGAAGAAGTTTGGACACGTAGTGGTCGTTAAAATTGTACCTCTTTTTAAGTTTTTCCCTTGTAACTTTTTTTAATTAAGTAATGTATGTTTTTTGCTAGTTCTTTGATTTAGAGTCTAATTTTGCTATTTATAACGTGTAAACATAAAAATATAATATTAAAATTGAAATGAAAAATGAATAATTGATAGGGCACCCACTAGGGCCAATTGTCAAACTATTGCAGAAAAAAGGGGCATGTTGATGTAGCAACCACTAGGGCATCCATCGTGGATGCTCTTCTCTGAGTTTATGGCGTCATAAATTCTCTTTTCCAAAACCATTTTCTAAGGGAAGAAAATTGTAAACAACTTTTAAATTTTTTATCTTTCAGATTTCTGATATCTATTGGGCATATATAGTTGATAAGGTCTATCTACTTAAGCCCATTGGGTTCTACATAATTAGTCTTAAGGGTTAATGGATTTCAAAATTTTATAGGTTGATTGGGTTTGAAATTATAAAAATGATCAAATTCTTAGTAAGAGATATAAAATGTCCAACTAAAAGGCATGGTTTTGACTACGATAATATCTTTCCAATTAAGTTTGTTGGACACACTGATTATTTCTGTTTTTTTTAGTTTTAAATCACACACATGTACCAACCACACTTATATACTGCATATACTTTGAAATCTTTAGTCGAAGAGGAAACATCATATCAAAATTCAAACTCTCTTATCTACTGATTGAAGAGGAAACATCTTACCACAAGGTTGTTGACTCATTAAATTCTAGGAAACTTCATTGGTATATTAATTATGAAAATAAAAGCTGGTGTTAAAATAACTCTTCGCAGCATAGATGTGGAAGGGTTAGGGAATTAAAGGGGGGAGAATAAATATAATGATACTGTAAATTAATTTGTGCTATATAGAGCTAGAAAATCAACCCAACTCAAGCCCATTGATAAGGCTTTCTTAAGAATTGGCCCAGTTGAATCTTACAAACCAATTAATTTATTAGCTTAAAACTTTAATTTATTCCCATAGTTGCAAAACATAATTAATCCCTATTATAGAATAAAATCACCTCGTATCTTGTTTATTCCAGCTAGTGGTCGAATCGTAATTTAAATCACGTAATTAGTGGGGAGAGGGGAATCCATAACAAAGATTGAATATATAAAGAAAAATAAATAAACATTTTATAACTATATTACCTTTCTCCATACAGTTTGAAAACAGATTCGAATAAACTAATAAATAATTAAAATATCACAAACCTAACCCTAATTGAAGATCTAACTCTATTCCTTTTCTATTACAAATCCTCTTTGACTCAGGTGAAGAGGGAGACAAATTCCCTCTAGAATCATCCACTTGTATAAGACTAAACCTATGCTTATTATTTTGCTGCATATAATAATTATTAGTAATAATATTATTACATTTTACATCGTACCATCTCGACTCGTGATCGTAATTGATCATGTCTGAGCCAAAATTAATTTGAATCTCCTTGTTGTGCAAAGCAGGCTTAGACCCACAAAAAGTGACAAAATTCTCACTATTTTGGTCACTAAATTTGTTGAAAATTGGATTGATGTAATAATTGAGGTTTTTGGTGGCCTTTCTTGCTTGAAGTTGGAGCTGCAGCTTTTTCTGCCTCATTCTTTCATTTTTGTGGGCATTTTGATGGCCTCCCAATGCTTGTGAGTTTGCAAACACCTTGAAACAACAGGTGCACTTGAATTTCTTCGCCGCCTCGGACGGGGGAGGTGGCGGAGGTGGGTTTTTTCCATCAACGGGCGGCGGTTTCTCTATTAAGGTGGAGGAAGGCGACGATGAACTGACACTCTCGTCGCTTTCCTCCACCACAGAGGCTTGATCCTTCTTGTGAATTCGAGATGGATCAAGCTCGATTCCAAATAGCTTTAGCTTCTTCTCGGTGCCGGACTTTGCACTTTTTGAAATTGAAATACTATTTTCTCCCATTTTTTCTTGAATTTTGGATGTGATACAAAGATATGTGTTGTGCCACTTCTTTATATAGAAAATTTTGTTGGCCTTTTTGACTATGCATTGAAAGTTATAACAAGAATAGTGGTACGATCACAAACACCATAGCTGTACCTTAGAGTCAATAAAATATTTAAATAAAAATATAGAAAGAAAACTAATTAACCTCGTGCAGTAATATTAATTTTAATTTTAAACCACTTTCAAAATGTAGAAATGTCGTGGCTGAACAAAAAAAATTCGGTATACATCATAATCACACTCAATATCGATTATTTATAGTATTTAAGTATCATATTTTATTTCATAATATTGTAAGATCCCTATCACAATACGTGATAACGTACTATAACAAACACTATTGGAATGAGAATATAATTAAAAACAATATTTATTAAAGACTCGGATATCTAAATTCCGTCAAATTTCGCGATTAATTAATACCGTTCTACTTGAGAAATATTAGTATAATACAAATATTCATGCTTAGAGAAGGGGGAATGTGATATGTATCATTATATATTATAATGGGGGACGATAAAAGTCAAAAGTAAAAAATTAAAAAATATGGGTGTATCTGGAATCCGAAGGAAGATGATATAATTATAAAATTCATCTAATAATTGATTTAAGAAATAATGGTTACTTTAAGTTGAATGAACCAACTATAGTGGATTTATATAAATAAAAAAGGATATCTATATTATTGTGGCCCCATCTCGTACATTTCTTTAGATCATGTTCATACAATTTTTATTTAGTCTTGTTAGAATTCTGATTAATCTGCACTTAAATTAGAAGATTCGCCGCAATAACATGATTTGCATCAAAACCCCACATGAATTATTTAATTACCTTGCAAGAAAAAGAAAATTATTTATAATATATGTTATTGACCATGCTTTTGGGATTATTAAAAAACTAACTAGGGAGATTAGTTGCTAAACAACAAATATTAAGAAGTGGCCAATGCAAATATACTAATGGTAATTAGGGTTTTTAATCAGATCTTAGCATATCCTCTTAAAGCAAGGATTGTGTGCCACAAATGGTTATACTAATATATGTTGAAAGTGAAATTAAATTGAGTCACCATTTAATTTAATAAAAATTAAAAGGATCCATTTTTGGACCTTCTCAATATTTTTGCTTCACGTGATGTTCTATCTATTAGTCTATGTCATAATTGTATAATCTAAATACTAACAAAATATTAAATTCCAACTTTTGGAACATGATTAAATGATTTGATTCCTAGGGATAGAAAACTATAAATTCACGAAATACATACTCCACAAAATAAATTCACGAAATATAATCTACCCTCTTAAAAGATATAAAAGGTTGTAGTAGTATTCTATTGGTCTATTCTCTCACACGTGTTGAAGTGGTGGACTAAATTCCACCAATAGATTGCGTGTTTTTCTCCATAACATTCCTATATTTAATTCTTGATTTCTACTATTATTCTTATTATTTTCTTGCTTTTGAGAAAGGATTCCAATTTCCAATTAGGCATGCTAGCTATCCTCAACACTTCCTTTGAAAACAGTAATTTATTGATATATATTGTGGATAAACCAGGGGCACTTTGAATGGGTCTACTATACTTTGTGTAAAGTAAAAAAAAAAATGTGCCACTAGTGAGAGTACTATATATCTAATGCAATTAATTTTAATAAAAAAAAAATTCTCTTGTTCTATAAATTAATTAAGATCGGCATCGTTGATTTTACTAGGATTTCCATTTATCTTAGAAAAAATATAATAATACATTAAAAGTAGTATTGTCAATATATAAAAGTTTGTTGTTTCATGTTCAAACTATTATCATCCATTTAATAAAAATATAAGACCGTGGTTAGTAGAAAATGATGTTTTGCACCAACATTCATCCATAAATATATACAATGTTAACAATAATAAAAAGATCATTATATTGTGTAAGGTTGTGTGACGAGGGTCGCTTAAAATATACTACTATTAAATATTCAAAATAAAGTGATTGGATAAGCTAAAGAAGAAAGAAAAAGGAGTTGATGCCTATAGCAAAACGTGAAACTAAATTAATTCATATTATATTATTACAATCAAATGAGTTGGTGGGTGGTTTAATTAGTCCATTGATTTCTCATCAATTTAATTTCATCTTCCACCCACCATAGTCATAATCACACAACAAACTTGAGTAGATTAAAGATCAGATTTTCGATATTAACGGGAAATGACGGTAAATAGTTATTTGTTCATATGTTTATTATCTTAATTAGGCCAAGTAATATATAAAATCGATACGTAATTTAATTTTATCAAGCATGAAATCTCTAAAACCACGCTTATAAAACTATACAAATCTAACACAGAGAGCCAAATTTGACTTCATATTAGCTAAATGTACTTTTATTGTGAAAGGTCTGCGTTGATATCGACCTTAATTAAATAAATTATTTTATTATCGATCATTGTTGTTGAATTGAGTGCATAATTGTTGTTGAGCTGATCATATTAATGTGAATTAAGTACTGCTCTTTTGTTTAATATACAACTATCATATATTCAATTTAAACTGTAAATAAGAATATCTGATCAAATTGAAAATTAAAATTAGAGACCAACTGGGATCTTCTTCTTCCTCGACTTTTCGATAATTAAACTCAATTTGTACAATTAGGTAGAGTGTTATTTACGTTTCTACGCCCTTATTGTAATACTGTTTGCCGTATTAATTACTCCCTTCATGTGCAATTATATAGGAGTTCCGGTTTTTTCATTTTTGTCCGTCAGTGAATAGAAGTCTCGGTTCATATAATTACTATAATTGGTAAAGAGGTCTCACACTCCACTAACTCATTTTACTCACGTATCATTTAAAACTAACTATAAGTGGGACTCATATTCCAATAACTTTCTTCTATTCACTTTTCTTAAGTATCATTTTTTAAAACTCGTGCTGGAAATAAAAGGGACTCCTATTCGCGGACGCAAGGAGTAGATGCTATGTTAAATAAAAATATAGTACTATTAGATGTTCCCTTTGTTCCTGAGGTAGTTGAATTTCTGTTTTTTTATCCTTTTTTTTTTGCAAAAATGATAAAAAAAAAAATGGTACTTAAAGCGTAGAGAAAGTAATGTAGTAGAGAGGATAACGTAAATAAGAGTCTTTTCTATATTACTCTCTCTCCTCTTTAACTATAGTATCATTTTTGTAAAATGGGTGAAAAAAAATAATCTAACTTTCTTGGAACGGAGGAAGTATTTTAGGATTAGAATAGTGTGAATAAAATCGATCAAACTTAATAAAATCCATATAGATAATTAAACTGTGACTCGATCGATACGTATAGCACGACACAACTTCTTTACAATATTACTCCATTTTCTTGATAAATTCTACTCCATATTTGAACCCGATTCAACATTTTATAAATACAATACTATACTAGTACTATTAATTGCTAGCTCAAAATTGGTATTGGGTTTTTTTCTTCTTGCTATTTTTTGTCTATTGTCATATATATCAACATTTATAGTTTTGCAAATGTTAAAATCAAATATAAATTTGAGTCATTTTATGAGTGGGAGTCATGAAATCTAAAATAAATACTAATACTATAGTTGATGTCGTCCGAAACTGCTCGAGCAATGCAATATATTTTGATGTACTGTTTTATCATTTGAATTTAATATCGTATTGCATCTGACAAAAATAATAGCTCTAGATGACTTGATGCAACTAAATGAAATTCGATATTTCAGATATAAAATTAATACTTTTATTACCGCCTAGAAGAATTTTTTATTACAAAACACTCAACAACAGCAACATAAAACTAACTAAATTTGAAGAGATTGATGAATAAAATAAAGCCGGCAACAACTGACATTAAATAAGGTTTACCGATTTCACATTGATTACAACCGTCGTGTATATGCACAATGGTTATTAAACATTTAGTATTGGGACTATATACCGGCGGAAAACCATGAACCGATTTTAATATGGAATCGAAAAACTCTAGTCCTTACGTCCCTGAAAATTTATCAACTTATTTCCTTTCGTCCGTTCCTAAAAATTTGTCACTTTTCATTTTTACCATGTCTTGCTATGAACCCTACGTTCCACTAACTCTGTTACGCTCACATTTTATTATAAAACTAATATATAAAAGTAAGATTCACATGCCACCAACTTTTTGAATTCACTTTCTATTACTATATTTCTTAAAACCTGTGCCGGATTAAATGGTGACGAATTATTAGGGACGGAGAGAGTATTAAATTTGATTGTTGTGATATTAGGGCTTGGACGGGAACTATGAAACCACAAAGAATCTATTTTCGTTGAATCTATTGTGTTGTATGGTGTTTGTCGTTGTTGTGCATATTTTTGTTAGCTGAGGTTATCAGTTGATTTACTGTTTGTTATCTGTTTGTTTTTCTTTTCCCACCTATTCTAGGTTTGTGTGTACACTAAATGATCTTTTTTATTTAAAAATGAATAATAATTTGAAGGACTATTATGATAGACTCGAACCCGAGACCTTTGACATCGATTATTATCCAGGCTACACTAGTTTGGTTTGGGATGGGTTCATATGTTTTTGTATTTCATGTTTTAGCCCCAAACATTTTATTTATTGCAGAAAAAAATCTTGCAACCATATACATATATTATCTGAAACCTTCCATTCCTTCATAAGAGAGTGTTGTTATAAACCTAATTGTTCCGTGGACTATTCTGGAGGCAACTATTGGTATCGGCATACACAAAGAAGGGAGTACTCAAGGAGCTTGAGTATCTCATTTTTTGTTTTGTTTTTTTCTATAAAATCTTCAAATTTATCTAAAATTTGTGTAAATTGTTTTACAATATAGTACTCCTCTAGCAATGATATGAATTTATAACCGAAAAATATATTTTTACATAAAAGTAAAAACATAACAAAAGTTGTGCATTCTCTTGGTGAGAATAACTGGAAAAATAAATATTAGGAAGAAACTGATTCATTCACAAGCATGCATATTCCAAAAAACAAAATAAGTAGCATAAATATAGGAGGCACAATCATTTCGTCGTGGAAATTATAAGGGCCACTAACTGACCCTACAACATTATCAAAGAATCGACAACATTATTCACCATTTGAACTTAATTCTTAATTTTATAAGATGCATGCTTCTAGATAACCTCGCAAATTTCTGAAATAATCAAAACGAAAAAAAAAAACTAATAAAATCTTCTCCAGATGCATTCCAAAAAATTGGAAAAGATGGACGCCATCATTGTTTTGCATAATCTTAAATTTAATTTGTTTCTACATATGTTTGATTCAAATTAATTTTGCCAAATTAACATACTTTCTAAATTAGCTCACAATCTCAAGTTCTTGACTGCAGGGTTTTGAATTGTCATCACAAATTAATTTCGTAATAAATGAAGAAAATCCGAAAGGAAGAAATTGAACCCTAGCTACCCAGATCCAAACCATAAATTAAACTCAACTAAAAAATATTAATTTCATATCATTGTGTCTAATTTCAAGATCCACAATCACATCATACAAAATAAAGCTCAAATAGTCCATATACTATATATGATTCACAAACTTTTCATTTAAAAACAATCAAACACACATGAATTGTTGGATCATATAGTATAAAAGAAAAATACCAAACAAAATCTTGATGAACTAAACTTGGATCAATGAGATGGCATGATCATCTCTGGAGCAAAGATCGGACCGTTTGCTTCGATTCCCCGAGAGCAAGAACAAGGAAGAAGATCACATTAAATTGCTTTTCAATGAGGAAGAAACCAGGGTTTTCTTCTTGGTTGATGAAGCTAGTAGATTGTGATTTATGTTTTTATTTTCCTTCTTTTTCTGGGTTTGATCTTGGTGATTGGTAGATAGAGAAAAAGAGCCATGTAGTGAGGTGATGATGAAGGTTAATTAGGGAGGTGAGGCAATCATCAACTTCTATTTGGGGTTTGTTTGAGGGTACTATATCATTGCAGCAACTCTAGCTGTGTTTTATATATGTACTTCTCACACGCGCACACAGTGAAAAATCATTGGGTTGGCATGAAAACCGAATATGAAAATCTTCTACTTTTTCTTGTTTCGAATTTCAAGAATTAAAAAATAGTACACCCTCCTTCGTCCCTGTAAAAATACGTGCATTTAAAATGACACAAAAATTAATACACAATTAAAAAGGTAAAGGAGAGGAGAAGAATGTTGGTGTTCGGTTTGCAAGATCAAATAATACCAAGATACAATCTAGAATTGAGTTGTGAGATTATTTTAGTCATAGGGGGTTAGCTATAACTAATCATCTCATGATTATCCATCTAGGATTGAGTTGTGGGGTTGAATCTCATGAACCAAACACATTACAAATTTTATTCTGGATACAATCTTGCAAACCGAATACCCCCTTAGTGAATAGCGAGACCCACATTATTATTAGTGTTTAATAAGTTGTTATGGCGGGTCATAGTAGTATAAGTTGTAAATAAATTGATGTATGTGAGTAATGAGTTGGGGAGAACTTTCGATAAATAGAAATGCTCATATTTTTATGATACGAATGGAAATGAAAAGTATAAATATTTTTATGGGACAGATGGAGTATGCCATTTCTCTCTTTAATTATTTATTTTTGGGAGTGTAAATATGCTGCAGTAGTTCTTTCTTATGGTAATGGCCAGTTATTTTCTTGTATGGTAACTTGGTTTATCATGTACTGTATTTTGATTGAAATCTTGCTATCAAAAGTCTTTGAAAAGTTTGACCTTTTCGATTTATCCCATAAAATATATAATCCCTTTTACAGTTTTACTCTATTTATCGGCTCCTCAAAAGTGTTCTTTGCGTATCTAAACATTCTCTTCACTTTTTGTTAATTCTCTGATAATTTTGGTTAAGTGAACACATCTAAACTAGATCCCTTATTTCACATTACTTGTTTAGAAATAGAGAAAATTATGTTTTTAAAAGTAAAATAGAGAAATAAAACATTTTTATTTATCTCCGATCCGATACTAAAATTAGGTTGAAAAATCCTAAAAGAATTCCAAGTATGATGGAATGAAGAATGGATCCGGATGATTTTACAATATCCACTGCATAATCTGCATTCATTTGGTTGGCACTATAGTAGTACTTACGGAGTACTATATTTTTTAAAGAATGAATTTTTTAAAGAATCGCCATTCTTGCATGAATACCAATTCCTTATATCTACTATAGGGATGCGATCAAATCAATAAATGATTCTGTAAAAAAAAATCAAAGTAAATTTCAATTATTGAATCTTGTGATGTAACTGTTAGATTAATGTCACATTCCATATAATAATGTAGATTGTGTAGTCTAATAATGTAACTCGGCTAATAATGTAACATGTTTTAATCTATTAATGTAGATTGTGTAGTCTAATAATGTAGTTCGGCTAATAATGTAACGCGTTTTAGTCTAGTAATGTAGATTGTGCAGCCTAATGATGTAGCTCGGCTAATAATGTAACGCTTTTTAGTCTAATAATATAGCTCGGATATTATTATCATAACAATCCAATCTAAGGATCCAAGAACTGAGATTTGCTTTGACTTTTTTTATAGAATTTCATTTATTCACCATAATGCGGCCCACTGTACTTATATATTATGACACCTATTAATGATTAGTCTATTTTAATTAGACCTATTATGCATAACTTAACAGATACGAAGACTCAATTTTTGATAAATTAAATAAAAATATTTCAGTAGTTACTAGCTAGTACTATATATAGGATTCAAATTGTAGCATGGAAATTCACATGACTTGATTAAATATTTTGATATTAGAAATTAATTCTTATAATATTATAAAAACATTTTTGAATAAAATCTCAAAATATTTCAAAATTATTATAGGTCCAAATTCTAGTATGAAAAAACAATACAACAATTGAACCCAAATTACCAATATTTTCTATTTTAATTATTAAGAATTGAAATATGGATGTGTACTCCTAGACAACTAATAATTTATAATTTTATGATAAATGTTTCCATTTAATTTCTAAACTTTAACCAGATTCTATTTTGCTTATTACCTTTAAAATTGGTATGTAAATAATGTTTTATTGATTTATTTTTCTGATTTTGTAAGCAATCAAGAATTTGACATAACATGGTTTGATAATTTGCTTACGTGCCCAATTAGACGTTAATCAAAATAATGTCACATTGTGGCTAGCAAAACGACATCTTATTATACAAACTTAAATATTTTAATTCGTTGGTTATTATTTACAATAAGAAATAATGAGATGGAAGGGAGAAAACAAGATACAAGAGATGAGAAACTAGATGGGAGAGAGTACAAAAGTTAAAATTATATAATGTGGCATTGTTTCGATACCAATAATGTTATAGCGTTTTGGTTGACGTCCAATAATGTTACGTAAGTAACTTATCAAATCATATCAACACCAAAATTTTGTTGTAAACCATAACAAATCAATAGTTTATATAAATTTTAAAATTAATATAGAAAACTAGAATTTGGTAATAATTTAAAAATATTTTGACAAGTTGGACAATTTCATATAAATGTCTTGTGGGGTTTAGTGAGGAGAAAATAGGGTCACATTTTACATATTTGTTGGGCATATAGAGACATGATTTACAAAGCATATTTCAGATAAGATATATAGACGTCATCTCTTATGGTGAAGGTGCTATTAATCAGTCATAAAAATAAACTTGCAATAGTGGTGTCTACTCAATTTCTCATTTCTCGTCAATTACATCAATCTTTTATGCTAAAAATTCATTACATTCTAAATTAATCTTTCTCGTGATAGTCCATATATTCATGATCACTATATAATTATAGCCACGATAAAGAAATTGTTTCGAGGGATCTCAGTTCTCACATTCAATGCATGCAGGATAATGATCAAATTATAAATAAACAAATATGGATATCCACTTGTAATGGGAGTTCCAAGAAATACTGATTATCTATTATCATTATTCCCCCATTTCATAGTAATGGAAGCAAAATTTTTTGGCATGAAGATTAAGAAAAATTGTATTAGGTGAGTTAAGTAGAGAGAATAAAATGGAAAATGAAAAAGATAGAGAGATAAAGAGAGAAAAAAGTAAGAGAGAGTACAGTAGGAATGGAAAATGTGTTGACTTTTACTAAAAAGAGAAATGACTCTATTACTATGGAATGAACGGAAATGGAAAAACATCCTAGTTACTATAGAATGGAGGGAGTAGAATTTATGGACCTGCATTTTCTCAATGATGTAAGTGGAATTTCGTTATTTTTGTTCTTTTGCATACTGTCTGCAACTATGGAATCATGTCATTTCCATTCATAGTTGTCGGAGGAATCACTTTGAACCTTTTAATTTCCTTTTTTTCTTTTCCATGATTTATTTCACATTTTGTGCATACTTGCATTAGCATTTCTACAATCTAAAGTTGCTAAAACATAGTAACACGGAAATTAGTGACACGGGAACTAATACATATTTATTGATAATATATTAATATTCACGAGTAATTGAAAAATTAAGCTGATATTTTTCCGTACTTCGAAATTATTCTGTATAAGATCGATTCCATGTGACTAATCTGTTTAATTGTCTCCAGCTTGACTAATTACTTTCGACGAATTCAAAAATTAACAATTGGGCCTTCTGTGGAGTATTGGGCCTTATGTAATGGGCTATAATTATTTTGAATATGGGCAATCGTTATGAGCCCATACAAGGAAAGTTATGACTATTGACCGTTTCCTAAAGATAATCACAATGAGTGAGAAAATACCACAAATTAATTAAATTAGGTATGAAGAAGTCAAATTCTTGACACAATTTATATTGAAAAAATAATTACTTGCATACTATTTAAAATTAAATATTGCAATTGTTCCTTTCCCATGAAACCATGATTTACTTTTTGCCTACCAAAAATAGTCCAACATCAACGCAACGTCAATTATTCTTTAGATATAAAAGTACTTAAGGTTAAATTGATGACGCAATTAGGCCCTTAACAAATAAAATTAATAGCTAGATAATAGATTAGGCAGTATATATAATGGACTTTTATCAAGGGACTTTTTAACTACCATACTTTTTTTTCGCGTGGCTACATTAACCCGATAACACGAGTCCCACAATGTAAAGAAACGTTAATTAT
The DNA here is from genome assembly GCF_023119035.1 of Salvia hispanica. Classification (NCBI taxonomy): domain Eukaryota; kingdom Viridiplantae; phylum Streptophyta; class Magnoliopsida; order Lamiales; family Lamiaceae; genus Salvia; species Salvia hispanica. The sequence goes on along the minus strand of NC_062966.1, from coordinate 30,918,131 downwards.
CCTAATAATATGGGATTAATTTAATTTCATGAATTTGTCTTTTGTCTCCCATACTACAATGGATATCTTAATAAAATGCAATATATTTCGGAGATTAAATACGCGTAAAAAAAAAGATGACATATGTGTGAATAATTTAATATGCAGTAGTGGATAGTGGTGACTTGTGATACGCTATGTTGGCAACCAAATTGAATTAATTAACTGAATAAAATCTAAGAAGGTAGGAATTAATTTAATGCCAGATATCATATCAATTCTACTGATTTAAGCTGACTACTATTGCCACGAGATCCAAGTGGAATTGATTTGAAAAAGTAATTAGAAAGCTCCAAAAAAATAAAGTAGTTTTATTTTAAATGAACAAAATGGATTTATCATTTGTGAAATAAGGCTACATTAAAACTTGAAAGTGTTTACAAATGATTAATTATGTATATATATCCAATGCACTAGTTAGATTGTTGGATTTTGAGTTTTATTAAGTGGTCTACTTTCCAATAAGGTTTTCTTTTGTCAGCTAAATACAGAGCCAGTTGATGTAATCAAACGACCAATAGCAATCCATTAATATCGATTCTAAAAGATTTTTTTAATGGTTCAATTATTAGAAAAACTGAATTTAACCGTGGTAATTAATGTGTCATTATCACTCAATCACCATTTTATTTATATTCAGAAACGGAAATATTTGATCTTCTGGTTTAATTAATTGATTGTTCATTCCGAGATACTCTTCAATAATTCATCTACGTTAAAGCATGTCATCACCTAAATTAGTTTCAATAAATATAGAGAAACCTATAATCAATTTGCGTTCTTATAATAACACTCCATATAACATAAGGAATGAAAACACTATTTAAATAATAATCCCAAATTACAAGCCTCAAAGTCTCAAACTACACAATCAACTCTCAAATCCCTAAACCAAAAACATCATACAAAGAATCTCAAAAAAAAAAAGATTTCAAAAGCGCCTAAATTTTCACTCTCTGTATATATATTTACAAAAATATTCCCTCCCTAGTCCCTACCAATAAAATTTACAAAGGAACCCAAATTTTCCAAACCTTAATATCAAAATCCAATCCACCACTATAAACAAGGTAACTATTCCCTAACTCATCCCCATCTCTTTTCTTATCAACCTCACTACACCTCCGATCCAAACGCGCCACTAAACATTTCACCGGACATTTGTGCCCTTCCAATACCGCCAGGCAAGAATAGCTATTTCCACTCCCTCTCCTCCACACTCTCACACTCTTATCCGCCGATCCACTGCACAACACCTCCGCCACCACCGCCAAACACAGAATCGCCTTCCTATGCCCCCTCAGCGCCCCCGCCACCGCCATTCCGCCACCTCTCCCCTTCTCCCACACCACGATCGACCGATCGCAGGCGCCGGAGTAGAGCATGCTCCCATCGGTGCTCAGCGCCACCGCATTCACGGCGGATCTATGCTTCTCCAGCGTCGCGATCAGCGAGTGCCGCGACTCTCCGTCGCGGCGCCGCCACACCTTGATCAGCCGGTCGGCGGAGCCGGTGTAGACGCTGCCGTCGACGGACGCCGCGACCGCGTTGATCGCGTCGTCGTGGGCGGCCTGCACCGACTCCACGCACCGGAAGTCGGTGCTCCGCCACACCTTCATGCTCCGGTCCCACGACACAGAGTAGAGGAAGGCGCCGTCCGCGGAGGCCGCCAGGGCCGCCACCGCGTCGACGTGGTGGACCCACGTCTGCCTCCGGTGGCGGTGGACCTCCACGTAGCTCCCCGCCGAGAATAACCGCATGCAGCGGTCCACACCGGTGGGGAGTGTGGCTGTCAGTTTCAGCTTGGCAATAGCTGAAACTGATGAATTACTGTTTGATGTGACATTTGCTGACACATTAGTGTCATGGTCTTTGATCCGCCACACGCGGATCTTGTGGTCCGCGTGGGCGGTGATCAACTTGCCATTTATGAAGGTGGTGGATTTCACGGCGGAGCCCGTCTGGGCAGCGGTGTACATACTGGCTCCGCCGTGGGAGGGGGATGCGCGAATTTCTCCGTTGGAGGAGCCGCTAAAGAGGTATTTCCCGGCGAGGGCGAGGGAGAATATGTAGGAGGAGTGGCCCTTGAGGGTGGCTAGGCATTGGTGGTTGGCGACAGCGACGTGTTCAAGGGAAGGGACGGAAGGGAGGCTTAGTTGGGAAGTAAGGGATGAATTGGAAGATGAGGAGTCGGAAATATGGGTGGTTTGATATATTTGAGAATCTTTGTGTTTGTCGCAATTGCAAGGCATTGGGCATGGGACAAATCTACCCATAATTTCTGATATTTTGTTTGTATTTCGAGGGAGAAGCGTAGGGATTAATTTGAGGGAAATTTTGTTGGGGGAATGTGATGTTATGAGAGGTGAAAAAATGAATTCAAACATCAAGTTTATAAAGTACTCCATAGATTTCTTCAACTTGTTGTGAATCAAGGCGCATGTTAGCGAACCTTTTTGCTTTACTTTTGTGTAGGGTTGTTCCTTTTAGTTGGTTCATTTTCGTATTTTTTTGTATTATTTTAATTTTACTCCAGAAGAAAACGTATGAGAAGATACACCCTCACGTTCAACGCTGATAAAATGATAATAATTGTACTATAGTTAAATACTACTACTACAAAGCATATATATTAACGGTTTGATTTCACTATTATAGAAATTTTGTATTTTACTCTATGGAGTATTATCGAATAGCCTTGAGTATAGTACTACTAAATAATGAAAATCACTAAGAGTGGAACACGATTGCATTAACTATTCCTATAACAATATGCTGGTATACAAGATTCATAACATTTTAATTATTATTTGAATTGATATCATAATTTAAATTGTAGGCTGAGTTGTGCATTTTGCAAGCCTGACTAGCTAGGGGAACAAATTTATTTAGTAAATATAGTCAGACGTTGGTAAAAAGAATATTCTTTGATAATTTAGTTATTCATATTCGACTTTAACCCTAATTCTTACTATAACTAATAACCCTATAACCATACCTTCACGAGGGAAAAAATCAGAGGTTCCATGAAAGCACTGGATTCTACTTTAACCTTATTTAAATTTAATACTGATGAGATAAATAATTTTTTATTACTCTTCTATCTTGTTCACATTAAATTGGCAATGAGTTAGCCATTACATGTGTTAGACCTTGACCCTACCACTAGTTCTTTATAATTACCATTTTAAGTTTGAGAATTTAACCATGCTAGTTAATCTTTTCCTTTTAAAATATCCCTAGGAATAATTGAGATCTTTGGTGATAATTCTAGATTAGTTAATAGTAATTAAATAAAGTAGTTTTCTGTTTCTTGTAGTTAATGTGTTGTCGGACCGCCTTAGAATTTACTTGTCCAACATTTTGGTTTTGAATTTAACAATTTAGGATCACATATTTCTTAATTAATTTATAATTGTTGGATAAATAAATTAGAAGCATCAGATTTGGGTTTGGTATCTTTGGCAATTATTTTTTAAAAATAAATAAATTGTCCTTGTGATGTAAGCCCGGGGCCGATGCTACATATTGTGGATAAAGTTTGATTTATATATGAAATAATTTCAACAATTACAATTCGTAGAAATTAAGAAAAAATATAATGTAAGTGCAAATTGATGAGGTGACATGACATATAAATTAAATTTAAAGTGCAGAAATTGATAGCAGCACGAACAGATATAGATAATCGTTAATTTTTCTTTTAATTTTATGTTTAGTGGAAGGAAACATGGCTCTTTGTAGTTATGAAAACTCACGTAAGCCTACAGTAGCAGGCAAAATTAAAGGGGGCAATTGTTTCCTACTAAAAAGACATTGAATGATGAATTAATATCATTCTGAATAATCCAATCAATAACTACAGTAAAATACTACTTATCAATAAAATAGATTGCAAAACCACGATGAACTTTATTTTTTTTATTTAAATTTTAATTTGTGAATTAATATATAATCGACGTTCAATTAAACTCGACCTAAAATATATCTGTGGTTCGAACTTAAGATTAGTATGATATTGTCCGTTTTCACTGTTTTGTTTTTATATTATTCTCCGATTAAAAAATCTCATACTAGCTAATTGAACTGTAGAATCGTTTATATATTACTTGCAAATTTACTTATTTTCCGATGTGGCGTGGTTTGCACTCCAACAGACGCGCCCCGACGGTCCAACCACTCCATTCAATAAGGAATTTTGTTATGATATGATGTGGTCCAATTCTTGAAACTAAAAAGGCCATGGAAGGTTCCGTTTGAATAACCATTTTCTAATTTTCTGAAATAATAAGTCCAAAAGAATACCAAATATGGTGGACTAGTTAATCACAATGGCTACCTTCGGCCGAAAAAGTAGCCTTACTTCATGGAATATGAAAGGAAAATAATGCAGCACACTATCTAAATTACTTTACAGCCTCACAACCAATTGATTGCGATGCTTTTTTTAGGATTTAAGATATTGAAAAGTTGATGTGTTTTCTTTGTTTTAATACATAGATATTTTCAGTACTATTTATCCTATATTTGTCTATGGGAAATAATTAATCGATACTGATAAATATTTACCCCATTATTGATATCAATTAGTACTATAAACAACGACATATTGCAAAATTAATTTCTAGGAGTACGTATACTAATTAGTGAAAATGGATTTTATTATATGCAAATTGGGTTTGCTTTTTTGACATTTTCAATATGGTCCAAACTAATTTGGGCTTACTATTCCTGGAGATAGTTTCACTTACTCAACAACTTGACCAAGCCGAGCTATAATCTAAGTCACAAACATTGCAATCTTGTAATATGGTCCCCTACCTAAACTAAATTTGTGCGTCACGCACAACTGTATTGATGTTTGTATCGATTTAAATTTGGACTTGAATCGCCAAATATATATGATAAAAATTAAAAACTACTTATCCCTTCATGTTATAAATGACCTAGTCTACAAAATGAAACTTTGTGACACAAAAAAGTTAGTAGTAGCTAACTTTAGTGGATTTTACAACTTTACCATGATACCCAACTTTATTATTATAGACGACCAGTTCGTATAGGTTACTAATAGCGGGATGATGGCAGTTATATTTTTTTATAGAGAATATTGTATGTTATATACAAAACTCGTGATAATGAAGTGTTAAATATGTACTTGGAGAAGTAAATGCAATCAATGAATTATGATACAAGAATTGTGTTTTTATCTTTAGGAAATTTGTTGTTTTTGAATTTTTCTTCATGTTTTGATTATGTGATGGGTCTCCAACTTATGAATCTGCTATTGAAAGTATAAAACCAAAGCCCAAGTTCACTCAAGAATTGAAATTGTCGATGTCCAGAACTTGAGCCCAATTTCATTTATGAATTGGACTTGATTTTTGACTTCAAAGTATTTATTTTAAGCAGTTTTTTATGGCCCAAAAATATGTCCATATTGCGCAGAATTTATTCCATTATGAATCAAATATTCATTGAAAATTCTATGAACATTGAATTAAAACCACTAGTGAAGTGAGCCTAAATGTTACCCATTTGGCAAATAAATTATAAATAGACTTACCTAATAAAACACATGCACACCCAAACACTCTGCGGGTAGAGTTGAGCAATTATACTTTTCGATTTATAATAGACATATTGATTCATCCATAATTCTTACGTAAAATTATTTTTTGATTATATAACAATAACATCTTTCCTATTATCAACATTAATCTCTATTATTATTTGTAGGAATACGGAGCCTAATCTATTTTAGGCCTAATATATTTCCTATGATGGCTAGGATTTGTTTTCATATGATATATCAATAGTCACACCTAGAATGTCAATGAGTAAGCCATCAAATTTCGAACTACTTCGATTTAAATTGCTATTGCTAGCTAATCGAGCCGTAATTCTATAAGATTACAAATTTTGAATGTGAACCCTTCAAATATAGGAGCTATTCACTAAACTAATATCCCAACTTTTCTGTATTAAAAATATATTTCCAAGGGAATAAAATTGTTATCCTGTTGGGAGACGATATTCTAGCTTGATCATTGGTCAAATTTATAACATTCCATTTTTCCAAAGGGCATGTAGAACAAATCCTGGTTGAACTCTTCTAGATCATTCTATAAATCTTTTTAATATTGGCATTTCAGTCCTTATGCTTTTGAGTGTTGTACCTGCCGAAAATGGACGAAAACTTAAATAATTACGTGATTAAATAAATCAGGATTTATGGTCAAAGATCGACCTTGTTTTCATATTTAGTTTAACCAATTTTCAAACTCTCATGGATAATGTGGGTTATAAAGTCGAAATGGATTGGCCTTCCCACGACTTACAATATCGAATGAAACTTTGATAACTGGCCATTTTCATTCGTGTATCATATAACTTTCATCATAAATGAAAAACATTCTTTCTTAATAACCATTTCTAATCCGTCAATTTTATCTCAAGAGGATAATATTCACACCAAAAATCGTTCACATTAGACGGCGGAAACACGCTCACATAATCCTTTCATGGAAGCTTACTTATCATTATCAAATGCATAATAAAATAAGTCTCTATCTCCCTACGTGTAAATATACAATAATTATCCACGGCTACACATATTGACTAATCAATGAGAACACCAAAATTCAATATAGCAGCAACATATTCAAAGCCCCTGCATTTTCTAGAAGCCTAAAATTAGCTTAGCGCCCCCTCTCTACTTTTGTCTCATGTATATAAGTCGTATTCCACCCTCACAAATTCATAATCTCATCTCAAAATCATCATCCCTCTCTCCAAGAATGGCATCGAACACCTCTTACGAGACATCATGGGCCGATCAATGGGATCCGGAGCCACTCTACAGCTATCCCACCGCCAACACAAACTCTGGCAGCGCTGCTTCCAAATTCACCGGCAAGACCAAGGCCGCCGCCTCCACCGGTGTTAAGAAGGTCAAGACGGGAGCCGCCGCCGGGATTCATTGGATCAAAAATAAGTATCAAAAGACAACAAGCAAGAACTAATTAATTTGGGCATGGTATTATAGCTTTTCATTTTGGATTCATTTGATTGATTTTGTACATGGTTTCAATACTTTCTTGTTTTTCAAGTATAGTTACATTTCTATTGTTACATGAGTTTTCTTTTTGTACATTGATTTCTTGATTAAAAAATGCAATTGCAAAATCAACATAATTAACTATACGCGCTCAAAAATTGCTAAAGAGGGGTGGTAATTTTCTAAGTTATAAATTTTAGGACTTAATGAAGGTTAGAAAATCCAAATAAACAAAATCTACTGTTTATGAAATGAAATCTAATATTCGAGAATAATTAATATTCTTACACGTTGGAAAATATTATCTTTAGATTCCAATTTCTCCTTTGGAAAATTATTCCACGATCACGATGTAACCCAATATTGACATCTAAACATTTCTTTATTGTAAAAATTCCATATATTAAAATAAAAAATGGTGATAATGAAATTTCAAAGATATTTTGATTTTTGGTGTCACTAATAAATTGTAATTTAACCATTAAATAAGTAATTTAAAAAATTGATGGTAGAGTTGAGGTGCTCATGATTTGTTCGTGCCGCACACGACACGCTCTCTCTCTCTAGATTTAAAAGCCTAAAATCGCAAAACTTATCCGAAATTCGGAATCAAATATTCATAGGCAAATTCTCGAGGTGCAGAATTCTCCTCCGTCTTCCAAATCGAGAATACTCCTCGAATCTTCTAGAACCACCAAACTGATTTTCCCCTCTTTTTCGCCCTAGAAAAAAAAATCCGATGGCGTCCAACGGAAATTCATGGAGCGGAAGCAACGCCGCGGGAGGCGACGGAGGTCCGAAGCTGTCAAAGAAGTTGAGCGAGAGTTTCGTGAAGACCAAGGAAGTGACCGCCACCGGATACGAGAAAACTAAGGTTGTGGCGGCGGTGGGGTATGAGAAGACCAAGGTAGCGGCGAAGAAAGTGAAGGAGGGGGCAACCGTCGGCGTCAATTGGATTAAACTCAAGTACAACAAAAGCAAGCTGTTCCAGAAGAAATAGGGGGAGAATTTTGCCCTAATATTGCAGTTGCAGGTGGTGTTTCTAATTCCATCCATTTGTTGACTTTTCCTTGTGCTATGATTTTGTTTCAGATTTGTTGCATTAATCCAAAATTGTTGGCATATTTTAGTGTAATCATCTGTTAGAATTGAATTCAGATTTGTTGCTGCGAATTACTAGTAATTTTTTTGTGTGCGCGCACATTTTGTGCTGGACCTACAGTTTCAACTTTCAATAGGATTGGATTCGAGTTTAAATCTACCAGAATTCTACAGTACTTCCTTTATAATTCAGGGTTGCAATATTCTATGTATATCGTGATTAAAGTTGTATAGTGTTGACTCAATTGGAACTGGTTAATTGTCAGTTACATATAATTAATGGTGGATGGGGATCCTCTGCGGTGCATTTCAGTTACACGTGGTTTGTCAAATTGGGTATCCGCGGATATGACTTAAAAAATTGGGTATTCGAAACCCGGAAACTGCAGATATGACTTGAAAAATTGGGTATCCGACCCCGGAACATGGCTCGAACCTTACCTGGTTATTATTTCGTCATTACCCTTAGTTGCAATCCATTTCTAATTCCAAATCCAATGTTTCGAACTCAAAGCATACTAGTATTTCAGTCCATTCAATCAACTTCTAGAGTTGGATGTGTTATGAAACAAATTGTTTCGAACTTGTGTCTTTCACATTGTGTCTGGGCTCAACATTCAATTTTCAGATGTGATTTTTGCCTAATCATAGGAAAATTTGATTTTTGAGAGAATATAAACTTGAACTCCAGCGAAATGTTTGAAATCCGAATTTGAATATACAGAATTTTATAACTAAATCTGAAATATCCAAAAAAAAAACATCATTTCAATTACTCCTATTTTTTTATTTTTGTATGGAGTATATGTTGTGATAAATATTCCAATAAATTCCTTGAATAAAATATGTTATTTAATTAAAAATTTATATGTTAAATTAATTTGGACTTTGAACTTACTCGGTTATTCGAATTTTAGTTATTTCACCCATCTCTAATTGTGGTCCTTATTGTTGGTACATTTTAATTTAATTACTATCTTAATACTTTAGAATTGAGATATTGGTTCTTAAAGTATGAACTTTGGTGTAATTCTTATATTTTCTACAAAGTTCAAAAATTGATTTAAAATATCATAAATTTTACATTCCATTTATTATTTTACCTATGGCCAGTCCATCACCATAATCGACTAATATACATGATTTTTTTATCCTGCTTGATACAATTAAATCAACGTGGCTTTCTATGTGCTTTTTTTTATCCTACTTGCCACGAACCTTCTGCTTAAAAGGTGGTCCAAATATCATAAATGTTTCTTGTTCGAAATGGAAAATAACACGTAGAATGTAAAGTTTGTGACATTTTAAGCCAATTAAAGTTCGTGAAAAATATCAAAACTAGACAAAAAGAGTATAATTTTTGGAGACTAATATCCCTTTAAAATTTAGGGTTCAATTATACGAATTACGAATATTTCACTAATCCCTAGTTGAGGTCCTTTATTATGGGTGTATTATTTCGTTAGACCAAAAATATTCATTGGTGAATCTAGGGACTTTCCTCTGTGTTAATACTTGAACTTTCAAGGGTGAGAGAAAACTAGCCCAAATATTAAGGCTATTCTACGGAGAGTGTTAAGAATTATGATGTGCATTTTGTTATCAAACTCTATTTAGATAATTACATCCAAAATAAGCGGGAAATGTTGTCATTGCATAAATATAAATTCGAAATCCAAATTCTACGTTATAATCCAAAGCAAATATCACAAATTTTCTTAAGCTAGAATAGAAAAAGAAAATGAAGCACAAGAAATAATGGGAGGGAGGGCGGCGCCGTCCCCACTATTCATCCCAACCCTTTGGACCACCGCTTCTCCGCCGCCTCTCATTGATGAGCATGCGCAGATCAGTGTATGGGCATAAAATCTTGTTTAAATAAAGGCAACCTTTGTTTTGTTTTATTTCAATATAAAGCAAATTATTTATGGGACCTTTAAAGATCTTGTTCGGACCCTCGTCATATTCTTTACCCATCTCTTTTATCTTTCTTATTTATAGAAACATTTCAATTCGAATTTGTGATTAAAAAAGAAAATGTTGATATAAACTTGCATTTGAAATTGATTATCCAATCTCTATTAGGATGCGTTGTTATATAATGTACGATAGTTGGTTAAAAATAGCATTGATAATTAGCTAGTAATTAATACAAAATCTTTAGATGCTATACACCAAATCTAAATCATCCAAGTATATCTCAGCACGCCAAATATCTATCTTGCAACAAATTAAGTTGATTATGAAAATAAAGTAGAGCTAGAAGTAGGGTGGTAACAAATTGGTTAACCTATTCCTAATTGATCCTCCATTATTTTATTTTCTTTACCCTATATGATAACAATATATAGTATTAAAAAACTGTCCCTTTTTGTGTTTTGATTGGTTATCGAATGTGTGGGCGGTATTGTTTATGCTAAAAAGAATAACTGCAAAGATATCATTTTTTAATTGATAACATTTAAGTTTCGGCATACATTTGTGAGTCTTGTGATATTCGACTAAAAGATATTTACAGAACTACAGTAGACTTAAATTTAAAGAATTAAGTCGGTGTATTAATTTCAAACTTGTGACTTTTCCCTCGAAATTTTTCCTTCAATTATTATATTACATTGAGTAACTTAGATAATTTTATTTTATAATATAGAGACGAATATATTAGTTAGAATCATTGATTTCAAAGGTAAATATTTTGAATATAGTACTTCCATAAATGCTAATTTAACATTGAAATTAACACAATACATTATAGTACATCGATCCACACACGTTTCATACTACGTACACAAAACAAACAATAAATCTCATAATCTTCTAGATATTGTACACTTTGATTTGAATAATGCAATCTCTTATTTCATATTTTAAAAATCGTGCATCTAATATAATTAACACAATTCATTGAAGAGGTATCAAATTAATCCGGTCACATTATTTTTGACACATTTAGTAATATATGTCGAGCGAATTAAATATTACTAAAACAATCCTAAAAAGATAGAGTTTAGACAAAAATCTGAAAAAAGTCTCTTGTGATATGGAAAATCGGATCAACCAAAGCCATAATAATGATTCCAGAATCTCAGCCGTATACTTTTCAATTTCATACACTACAAAAACAGATTTTCACAAGATTTTATTTTGAAATTTTCTTGCATAATATATACACACAAAATCTTCACTCTTTATATGTATTGACTCATACTTTTCCTTCATCCACTTCACGTTTTCTGTTTTGTTCTTTTCTTGTTCCAACTTCCAATACTTCTTATATAACGTGCAAATAAGCTTGAAGATTCTTTGCACATATTTTGGGTTTTGCAAATTTTATTTTCGAAAATGGCCCAAAATTGTGAGTTTTCATCATGTTTGGATTCAAAAGAAGTTCATGTTCTTGCCGTTGATGACAGTCTTGTTGATAGGAAAGTCATTGAAAGGTTGCTAAGAATCACTTCTTGCAAAGGTAAGATTAATAGAAAGAGTTTTCTTGAATAATTTTTATTCCTAAATTATGGTGATTTTTTTTAAATAATTTTGAGATTTTTACAGTGACGTCAGTTGATAGTGGGAGAAGAGCTTTGCAGTATTTAGGTCTACATGAAGAGGAAGGCTCTGCTAATTATAATGTAACTTGGAAAAAAATATGATTTGTTTTGTTAATGATTTTGTTTATGTGGGTGGTGTTGACTAATTTTATTTTGTTTTTTAGGAGATAAAAGTGGATCTGATTATTACAGACTATTGCATGCCTGGAATGACCGGCTTTGAGTTGCTGAAAAAGATAAAGGTTAGTTAATTAATTAATAAATTAAATTAATTTCTTTAACTTATTTATTATTATTGGCTCTATAGGTGGTCGGTGAGAGATTTATTTAATTTAATTGGTCCAATTATGTTTCAATTGAAACACGGGATAATGTATGCATTTTCCGAACAGGGTTCCTCCACTTTTAGAGAAACACCAGTAGTGATCATGTCATCAGAGAACGTTGTGGCTCGGATTGACAGGTAATTATCTCCCTAACTAAACTAGTTTAATTAGTGTAATTCTCAAAGTTGTTTAATTAGCTATTAAAAATTGTTTTGGATTTCTTTATTAAAAAAAAAAATACTCCAATGTGTCAAAATCACTGAATATGGGCGTCATATCCTTTTGGCAAAGTGTGAAAAGATTAATTAATTAATTAAAATGTTTGGTGCAACCATGGTCCATAAATTAGTAGGAAAACAACTTCCTCTCTTCTTTGCTTTAGGTCGTTTAAAATTGTTTTTCTCATTCATTTCTTATGTGACACCTTTGTATATAATCTAATCACATTTGTGAATTGGAAAAATGGTTTTCAATAAAGTACTAATTGATATATTTAATGTTAAATTTGTGTGTAGATGTTTGGAAGAGGGTGCCAAAGAGTTCATAGTGAAGCCTGTGAAACTATCCGACGTGGAACGACTCAAGAGCTCTATGTTTGGCCAAGCTCGAATTCAAGGATTAAATTGAAATCTTAATACAGATTTTTAGGAAAGTAAAGACATTTTTAGAAATGATTTTTATTTAATTCAAAATTTTAATTTCATATAGAATGTGTGCAATGTTAATTATAACTAGTATCACCCCACGTGCGATGCACAACCCATTTTCTTTTATTTAAAACTTATTTTATACTGTAAAATGATTTTATAAATTTATAAATATATCATTGTATGAAATTTGAAATCATAAATACATAAAATAAAAAATAATTATTAAAAAATATAAAATCAAGCAAAGAAAAAAAAGACACATATACCGAATGAGAAACAATATTATTATTTCAAGTTCTAAAAGCACAAATTTATACAATTGCAATTTATTGTACCAATAAAAACTCATATAACTAAATAAGTGTATAAACCAAAAACTGCACACAAATCACATATCATTTAAATCACTTTTAGATCTACACTACAAAAGATCAATCACAAGCACATGTCAATAAAAATAATGTATAAATATATATTAGAAGATAGCCAAATCTATCAAAATCATCAACAAAAATACAGCAAAATAGCATGGAATATACGAGCGATATCAATATGCATGCATTTAGCCGGAAAAAAAAATTGGTTGCATACCCTAATAGTTTGTCCCGCATCGCCTACTTCCCGTGTAGCTGCTACCACCCATACCACGTCCAGGAAAGACAAATGAAAAAGAGTGCCACCAACCTAATATTCATACAAAGCACTACATGAAAAATTATACATTCTACACTTCACAATATGCGAACAGAGGTGAATCCATATCTCAATGCTTTCACCACTAACCTTTGTGATCAATGCCTCCGGGATAGCTACTAACACAATATGTGTTTCTTGGTCTTCAACAGAACCACACGGTTCATGACAACAGAAGGCAGTTGTTTTTGTCTTCTACTTCTAAGAGCAGCGTAAACAACACGATTGATGATCAACCATTAAGAGTAGCGGTATTAAAAGAAAAACTCTTTATAAGAGCATCTCTAATGGCGGACTTCCCGTCGCCCTTCGGAGAGGCTTTCGGGAAGTCTTCACGGGAAGGGCGCCATTGAGGCACGGAGGGGAGGACGCAGACGTCCGGTGAGGACACCGGAAGACCGCGACCGTCGCGGGAAGGCCAGGTGGAAGGGTGGGCGGACGTCTGCCATTGTGGCGAGGCGCGGACGTCCAACATTTTTATTTTTTTAAAAAAAACTCTATATATACAGCTCGTTGAACTTCATTACATTCGCACCACTTGTGTTAACAAGTTTCTCTCTCTAAATCTAAAGCCCAGTATGATGCAGCTCATGCACTGCCATTGGGGGGGGGGGTAGCAGGGGCCCCCAAACACCTGTGGACAAGGTCTATCGCCTATATATGGGTTTATGGTCTAGTGATCCCCCCCCAGAGTACTCCTCTGAATACTCAGTTCACTGGCATCGAGGGCATCGACACTTTTTCTTTTGAGGAGTTGGGGCTATCTCCGATCAGGGAGACTCCAACTGAGGCAGGGACAGCGGCCGAGGAGGATGTGGAGGAGACGAGAAGGAGGACCGTCTGGTCCGTGGCGGAAAACGTCGCGCTTGAAAAGGCCTGGATCAGTGTAGTCGAGGATCCTTACATCGGGAATAACCAGCATAACGACAGAAAGTGGTTTCGCATTAGTCAAGGCTACCTCAAATGGAAACCAGCTAATGGGAAGCCTCACAGTCCGAGCAATGCCGGAAACAATGGGAGCGATTGATGCCTAAGCTTAGTCGATTTGCCGACCTCTACCAAAACAACCTCCGCCAGGCAACCAGCGGTATGTCCGAGGAGAATGTGAAGATCTGTGCCATGCAGCAATACCCTGACAGGGCGTTGAAGTTCCGTGAATTCGAGCATTGGGAGGTCTTTTCTCGTGGTGAAGAATTCCCAAAAGTTTAGTGCGGGGGTTGAAGTGGGCTGGCCGAAGCGGACGAAGATCAGCGCTTCCGGCGAGTACAGCAGCAGTGCCGGTTCGCACGAGCTCCCCGAAGCCGAGGCAGTGATCCCGACCCCTCAATTGTCTTCCCGCCGCCGTCGTCGCTCGATTGGGCAAAAGACTGCGCAGCGGATGGCAAGGGGAAGCGCCACCGGGACCGACGAGGTCCATTCGGAGGCCCCTCCAGAGTACAACAATATCGCCCGCGCGCAGCAAATGGCTAACCTGATACAAACATAGGTGGTATAACACGACCGATCCTATCTACAAGAGGATGTTAAAGGATGTCATCGACACAATCCGACGCCGAGACTGGCGGGGACGAGATGATGACAACCTGATTTGGGGATGCCACCCATTGGAGATGATGGCGCCGAGACTGGTGGCGGGGACGACGGCAGCGGCATTGGCGGCGGAGACGACGGCAACGGCACTGGCGACGGGGACAACGTGGAGGACGAGGAGTGAGCCAGGGGTCACATTTTTTGAAGCTTGGGTCATTTTTTTTAATGACTATGTATTTTTTTTAATTAATGAAGTTGTTGCATTTTTCCCGTCTGAATTCGTGTCGAAATTTTAATTCCGAAACGTAAATAGAATATTTGTGAATTTATGAATTTTTTTTAATTGCGGGAAGTCCACGCGGGAATGGCGAATTGTGCAGTGGGAAGTCCTTATGACGTGGCAGGAGGTGTATTTGGGAAGGGCGACGGGAAGGGCGTCGAGGAAGTCCGCCCATTGGAGATGCTCTAAATTCCAAAGTTAATAGGTTAGTGGGTAAGTGACAATGAATATCATTAGTGGGTAGTTAATCATAAAAAAAAATGAAGAGTCATAGTATTAACATTTCATTTAGGTTACATAACTTGATATTTAAATTTAATAATATAGTAAGTATATTGAGAAAAAAAAATTATATTATTAATGGTATTCATGTAATTATTTCCAAAACTCCCCTTTAATATATTTATAGATAGATTATTCCCAAAACTCCTCTATTATATATTTATAGATGTAGTATACGATCATAATTACATAGAAATTCTCTCTCCAAAATGAAAAAAATTTATGTAGATATCAGTGTTAGTTTAAATGTTAAGTCACACAAAACATACAGAATGTGATCATATGAGCAAAAGTCAAGAAAATCCAATAAGCATGAAAGAAAGGAAAATCGGATCAATAGTTTGAAATTATAGGTTACTTTTTTTGTTCTATTGTTATCCACTAATAATGTTTACATCACAAAAAGTTGATATCTCATCACAAAAAATTATGGCACACTAATACTAGCATAAAATTTCCATTCTGAAAAATTCACAACTAATAACAAATGTGATCACATAAAAACGTACTAATACTAGTACTATATATACATACGAATCTTTCAAACAATAAATCGATAAAAAAAAAAGTTACCACTGCAGTTTAAATGGCTATCACATGTTACAATCCTATGCAGCTTCACACACCTTCCAAAAATTGCCATAATTTTTCAGCTAGCAAAGAGCCTGATGCTTCTGGAGTAAGCTCCATGTCACCGGACATGTGGCACGAATTCTTTAGTTGCTAGTGGAGCTCCTTGTTGCGAGGATCCTACAATTTCAAGCCAGTTTCATTAGTTGCTGTTGAATCTCGTTGTCGGGAAATGTGGTCTGATATAAGACACGTACCTTTTCGAGGTGTGCTTTCGTCCGATCCTTATAGAAGGAAGGCAGAGGCTTGGCCTTGAAATTGAGGCTCTTTCTCAATCTTCTAAGCTCAGAATCCTTTTCTTCCTAAATCAGATTTGCCTCTTTCAGTTATCACACTTCATTTGTAGATAAGCATCACTTTGATTAATGGTGAAACAATTTGAAACATTTATTATTCTTCTCAAATAACTCGCACAAACAAACAACATATTTACAGAATTAGTACCTTTGATTTTGCACTAAGTTGAGCATTTTCTGCTGCTTTGGCCACTGATTTCACCTCCAAATCCTTCAAAAACTGCGATAACTTCACTAAAATTACTCCAACGAGCATCCAACACCAGCGTTGCACGCAGAAAAACACGATAAAACAGCACTAGAAAAGAAGGTAAGATCAAGATATACCTCTTTCCTTTTCTCAGCTCTGTCATGGCTTCTGAAGCTAATGCTAGACGAGGCAGCAGATATGTTCGTGTTTTTCTTATCCATCACCAGACTACCTCTATACGATCTGCTATATACGAACCCAATCAACCTCACATTACCTGTTTCTCGACACCAAACCATTACTATAAAACCATAACTCACCTGGTCTCAGAAGGTTTTGATCTTGTTCCAGCTTGATTCCTTCGAGCAGACGCCTTTTCAGCATCATCCCTCGTTCTACGAATGGGAGGAGTCGAGACCCTCGCCTCCGAAGGAGTAGATGTCACCTGCAAAGGATATAACATAATAAAAATTCAACACTTTCTACACCAATAGGCACCAAAGAGATCAAGAAATCACTATTTCAACACTATGTGGCTCACCTTCTTCACAGTGCTGGATTTGCCCTCGTTGCAAGATCCATCCACGCGATTCTGGAAAGTCTTGAATGCTCGTCTGATGATGTCCTTATCCCCCATCTTCTCCACCATCAGTGACCTCCTAGTCATGGATTGAGCAGGAAAAGATCTCGGATCCAATATAAGAGACGTGTGCAACGACTTGGAAGCTCCTCTCACGCTTTTAGTCACCTGTGATCCATTTGCTCTCTTCATCAAGGGCTGTGAAGCGGATGTGGGAGTGGACACTGGCGCTGCCTTGAAATTCCTAGGAGTCGAAGATGGCAAAGGCTTCGCCTGAACCCTACTCGAGTTTGTGTCCCTTTTAGTCGAATTCGCCTTCAAAAACAGAAAGAATTAACTAAAAAACTCAACAGATGAACATCAGTGTTAAATTTGTGCAGTAAAAGAGTTCTAGTTTTTACCTTCCGAGCTACATTCGACTTAGGAGTTAATTCCTTTGCACCATTTTTCTTTCTCGGAGGCTTCTCCACCTCAGGCGAAGCAGCTTCTACAGTGGCATTAGGTCCAAGCTCGACTGCCTCACGGTTAAACTCTTCCTTACCTTCGTCAGCCAAACACCCCTCACTCTCGACTCCAACATCAGCACGGTCTCTTTCCCTAATCCCATCTACGAAAACATCCAACGTGGATTCCTCCTTACTAGAATCTAAACTATCGTCATCTTTTTTTGATGCATTGGCAGAAGTTGCATTAGTAGATGCAAACTCTGCCTCTGCAGCCACCTCAACTGATCTATCACCGTTGGACAGACCTAGTTCTGCATCGATCCCACACGAACCCTCCACAAAATCATCATTGCTCCACTCATCTAAGCTACGAGCAGCAGGGACTATGGACTTTTCCTCCTCCAATTCCTCAGCTTTCCTAGAAGCAATTCTCTTGTAGTGAGCCTCAAAATAGGCCTTCTTCTGAGCTACTGATCCGGGATTCGATAGACTCCCGACCTCCTCCAAATACCTATTCGGTGAAAATGACGACCATTTCTCCCAAGAGAGAACATCATTCTCAAATCTACCAAATGAAATAGACACATCCAGTCCACCACTAGGCTTAAAGGACTCATCCATCTGTGTGTGTCAGAAACAGATCAACTTTGTTCAAGAATCTTTGCAACATATTCAAGAATACAATAGTCAAAAACTTTATTCAAGAATCTAGCTGATCAAATCAAAACTAACCATTAAACAACAATTTCAAGAACCATAAATCTACCAAATTATGAGTAACATTTCAATAATCAATGCAACATGTGTGTGAAAACACCAAACTATGAGTAACATTTCAAGAAACTATTGACTATTGCAACATGTGTAAGAATACTAAATTCAAGAACCTAACAAAAATCAAAAGCACACCACTTCCCCCAACAAGATGCCAAACAAGGAGAAATATTTTAAGAATCTATTGCCACATAACAGAACAAACAATCAGAGCAAAAAATCCAAATAAATTGGACTAAACCAACTTTGTAAAGGGAAAAATCAGCATACCTTCTTCTCCAAAGTTGGCCTTTCAACCAAAGATTCACCCATTGATGCTCCACAACAACCCAATATCAATAGGAAGGCTACCCCAGATACAACTATACATACAACATTTGAGGCAAAAATGGACAGATTATGCTTGCGTAGACTAGCTGCAAAACAAGAAAGTTGTAATGAATTCAGACAAGGAGATGGTAGGAGGCTGCAGCCAATCAAAACAAGCCCATGTGCTATGTTTTAGGACACCAACAATTATCCATAAAAGATCTTTTATTACAGCAATAATTGTCAGTTTCTGTTACTTCTGGAAAGTACTGAAATTCAATACCTTAATAATCATCACCCGAATGCAGAAAGAGATGAAAAGTTGAATGAATCATAATGCAATGCAAGACGATCAGAATGTGCAGAAAGTATGCTTTTTTTTTACTTTATAATATTCAAAAAGTATAACCTTTCCAAAAGATAACAGAAAAGGGTCTGTGAAAATGCCAAAAAGATGGGATTTTTTATGATAATTTCGTTCATGCAAATGGAGTTTTAAGCTAACTTTGAAATAAAATAAAAAATTACTGAAAATGGGTTTAGTTTAAAAAAAATATGTGAAGTAAAACAAGAAAGACTTACTAAAAGATTGAAGATAATGATGATGCTGGCTTAGATAGAGATGGTTTGAAGGCCCCCACCAGAAGAAGAGTGCATTGCATTTGCCAGTGCTATGAAGATATAGAGAGAGATAGAGAGAGGGAAACCTCTATAATGCAAGGGGTGGTGGGACACGTGTGGAGCCTTTTAAACTTGAATTCGGAAGAAAATTTAGCCATGGAAAATACATCTATTTCAAATTTAAATCCACTCACTGAATACTAATTATGCAATGGTATTTAATTTATTCAAAATTGGTTGATTGGCATTCTTTTCCGTTAGTGTTGATTATTCGATCTAACCTGAAAAAATTTGAGTACCCCTTATGATTATTTTTTAATTTCTGATTTTTTAAGATCAAAAAGAATTACTCCATGTAATGTAATGTACTTGTTTAGTGTTCTAGAAGTTTGGTTGGCGTCCGTGTCAGTGTACCCCCAGATTACGCTATGTGTTCATGATCACGATAATGCTACCCTTTTTAGCTTATTAATTTATTTTAACAAAATTATTTTTTGACATAATAATCCAATACCATAACATTTACTAGTATTTTTAAAAATTGATTCTCAAACTAATTAAGAACGAGGATCATATAATTCAACACTGGAGACAACGAATCAGCTTAAAATATGGCAGTAGTCTTGATACAACGAGATGAATGACGTCACAAAATGAAGAAAACCTCATAAGTTGTACTCATGGAATGATTGACGGTACACATGTGTATGAAAGTTCGTTTAATAAGTCGATAAAAACTCAATAGGGATAAACTCATAATAATTCTATAATAATAGGGAAAAAAAGTTACTACTACTAAAAGGGTAATTTTCGTCTATACATGGCTTGTACCATGTTGCTCAGCCCTAAATACTCACTTTGTATTGATGGGTGTGAACTCATGCATCATGCCAAAATGCCTCAAAATTAAGTAGTAGCTATCAATATTCCTATTTCCTAGATTTTGTAGTCTCGTGTTTCCAGTTGGGTACAAAGAAATTAAACAATTTCACGCTTATTTAGCGACTGCTAATAATAGTTTTAACTATTTATGTGAATTTTTGTTTTAGAAAAAGAGAAAAAGACGCAAATTAAAAAAGAAAGAATGTACACTAGTTTTTCTCGTCTGCCTTTCATATCCTATTTCACCAAATATAAGATGGATCAGACTCACCAAATTTCGAAAAAATAAATATTGTAGAAGCATCCGAGATTTTTTTTTTTCACACTCACAAACAAGCGTTTCTAAATTATTTTATTAAGGGGTCTTATTTAGCTAGGTGAAATTAAGATTTTACATATTATTTTATGAATTAAGGGGTCTTAATGGGAACAAATATCAATTAAATCTTAAGTGAATACTTAAATTGTTAATAATTTAGAATGACCAGATGGAGTAATTATGGAATATATTAGATTTATCTTTAAAATTCGAAAATGGAATTAATCTAAAATAGTTGGAGGATAGGAAGATCTACACGCAAAAAGTTCATACATTTTGAAACTAATCAAAGTGAAAATATTTTAAAAATTCACTAATTAAATCCTATATGGCCGAAACATTGTCTTAAAATAATGACACTTATTTTATTTAGATGAATTGCCAATCAATACATAGATTTGTACGATTTCTGATTTAAGAAATACTACTACTAATGGAGTACAAATCTATGCACATTGAGATGTTTATCACATATACCTCTTGATATTGCATTAGAAAAATTCGAAAGTTTGAGGATCTCGTTGAACAGTTGAATTTAAATTTACGATTTCGTTGTTTGCACGTGATTTTGCTCACGGATCACCACCGTTCGTGTATTACTTTTTATTATACTTATTGTCACAATCTGTTTTTTAATTTTTTATTCTTTTATTGATATTAAAAGTATTGAAGTAGTACACCTTTAACCTTTTCCATTCTCAAGAAATATAATTGGGTTATAAAATTAAAGAAAGGGGAATTGGATTGGAGATATTATCAACTTCCTATAACTGAAAATGGCCCAGTATTGACTTCATAAATCAGTTAATAATACTTATAGCCTATGGGCCATATCCCAGTCACATTTATTAGCAATTGTACAATTCACAATAAAATCAAGTCTTTATATCCAAACTACCCAATAAAAATGACAATTTTCTTATACGACTCATAATCATTTTGCCTTGCTTACACCTTAGCCTTTGATGCCCGAAAATTACTTAAAACACTTTGAATAAACTTCCTATTTTTCCACGTCAGCATTGTTTGAACCAAGTGATATTATTAAATTCAACCTTAATAGTATTTTTTTTAGTAGCTCAACCTTAATATAGCTACCACTAATTTAAATAATTTTCATGGGCTCAAAGCTCTTGAATCTTGATTGTGAAAGGACACCATCTTTGTTTCATTTATTTTACCTGTTTTTAAGCTGTTTTTTATAAACAATTTGCTTGACTAAGATGACTTGGACAATAAATACGGGCTTATATGTGCGCAACAAATTGACATGCCAACTGCTCGTTTTGTTTTGAATTGCACACGATGTATTTAGTTAGAGTTGTAAAATAATATTGAAATTTCCATTGTATAACCTCTCAATCATGAGATTGTTATTGACCACCTAAATCACATTATCATACATTAAGAATTAGTGATAATAGTGCAAATTAACATTTCATTATAAGAATACACAGGTAAAATAAATCACGAAATTCTGTCAAATTTTGATTAATTCCATATTTTTTAAAAATGGAACCGCAAAAGTTTGAAAATTTTATAATTATCTCATATATTTTATTTTGGGCGAAATTGACGTTGATGTGTCAACGAGAATATCTATGTTGACGAAACAACAAGAAGACACAACGACGTCACCCGATGATGCCTTGTCAAATAAATCACCAGGTTTGATTAAGTTATGTTTGATCGCATAATTTTTGAAAGAGCAATGATAAACAACCAAATTTTGTACAACCAAAATAAAGTTATATTAATAATTTGATGTATTAGTTATATATTAAAATTATAGATATAGTAAGTGGATAAGTTAAAAAGACTTATTAGCCTTTAACCTCATTTTTTATATTTATATTTGAATTTTCTTTCTATTATTTTTAAAATTTGAATTAAAGTAGGCACTAGTTACATATATAATTCTAAAAAAATAAAAAAATTATAAAAAATCATAAATATATAACCACAATATTATGCACTTTCCATGTACTATATATGTATCTAATATTTTAATTAAATTCATAAATAAACCTATTTTTTGTCAAATAAATAAGAATTTGGTTGTACAAAATTTAGTCATGTAGATTTATTGTTTTTGAAAAACTGAAGTTTAAATCACCAAGTTCGAAAAAATCACAATCATTAATTTGGACAAAGTTGAGATCGTTGTTACAATAAAAAAATATCTATGTGGAAAAACAATGATGTTCGGTAACACATTAAAACGAAAAAATAATGGTGCAGTATTACAATTAAGTTTATTTTTATCACTTCCCTTCTCTTTTATCTATTTTTAATTCAACTATTATGTTTATCTGTTACCCTTACTTCACTTTTTAGTTCTTTCTATGTCGAAGAAGTTGGTTGGTAGGCATTAGAGTGTTTGAGGTAACAGAGATAAAGGATAGAGGTATACGATCTATTTTATTTGGAATAGCAATAGTATAAATGTAATGAAAAATTACTTATTTTAATGAAATGCTGTTGTTTTGAGAGTTACTAAAAGAAGTCGTTTTGTACTCAGACGAGATAATTGAGAAAATTTGAAACTTCGCTATTTTATTCTAATTTAAATTTTTTACGGGACAGATCAGAATTTGACCATATTTTATTATTCAATTTACTACCATTAGTTGTACGTCATGTATTAAAATATGTACGTATTGACAACTAACAATTTTTGGGGGTGATAGCTGCGAATTTTTTTTAACTTGTTGATTTATTGTTATCTGTTTCGTAAAGTACGAGAGCGATCAAAATTTAATTTTGAGCAAACTTTATGATATGCTTGACAATTTGCTATTTTATAATGAAGACCAAGGGGTGTTAGTTTTGTACGGGTAATTTGCATGTAAATTCATAAACTTTCATCAAATTTTGGTGTGTATGGGATTGAGAGTAGGGCTGTCAATTTTTGACACGACACGATAACATGACACGAATCGGTACGAAATTAATGGATTTGGGTCAGAGCTTATCGTGTTCGTGTCCTTATCGGGTCGACCCATTAAGGACACGAAAATTTCGTGTCGTGTTTGTGTCGGGTTCGTGTTATCCGTTAACAATGCGTGTTCGTGTCGTGTTCGTGTTATCCGTTAACACATAATATTTTAATATTATTATTCTTATTAACACATAATATTTTGATATTATTATTCTTATTATTTTCATTTTTCAATACTTATTTCGTGTCGTGTTGACCCGAAACGGTTTGTGTCGTTAATGGGTCCGTGTCGTGTTCGTGTCGTGTTCGTGTCTGAGGGTAGCGGGTCGTGTTCGTGTTCGTGTTTGAGGTTTTCTTAACGGGTCGTGTTCGTGTTTGTTGTTATCGTGTTCGTGTCGTTATCATGTCGACACGATAACGACCCGACACGCACGATTTGCCACCCCTAATTGAGAGATATGTGAAAAACATACCCTAATGCCATTTTATACATGAGCATAAAAACGAATTTTTTAGCAACGGACAGGACATGGCCTACTCGACCGAGTAGCTTTTGAGGTCGGCTAGGACTCAACCAAGTAGGGGCTTCTAGATGAGTATGGATTGGCTTGACTCGACTGAGTGCCTTGAGACTCCATATGTGACTCGCCCCAATAGAGTCTTTTGATTGGACACCGAGGTTGTCACTCGGCCGAGTGGCTTTAAGAGCCAATCTCCACTTAGCAGAGTAAGTTGGTTCACTTTTTTCGCCTGGTGAGCTTCATTACTTCCGTCCGTTTTCACCTGTTATCTTGCGCATTTTTTACAAACTTGTTAAATTTCCAAGTTAATACTCCATCCGTCCGACCACAAGTGATTAATTTTTCATTTTGAGTTGTCTCACTACAAGTGATCGATTTCTTGTTTTAGCTAAAAAACAAAACTTCAACCACCTCTTACTTTATTACTATCTCTTTTTCTCTCTTATTTTTTCCTCTTTCATACTTTACTTCTCCACTTTAACTAAATATAGTATTCCGTATATCATTTCCTTAATTTTCGTGTCCAAAAGAAATCCATCACTTGTAATCGGACGAAGGGAGTATATAGTACTCCACGTAATTCATTACAAACTCATGCTTCGAGCTATAAAACCTGACATTAAACGCATCAAACAGCCAGTTAATTAAGCCTATATAACTAGGAGTTTATCATTGAAAAATCAAAAATCAAAAAATATGACTAATTTTTTATGAACGAAAATATTACTATTATTTAAACTTAAGATTATAAATTTAAACTGCATTACGTAAATAGCATTGGATTTATCTAATGAAAACTTCCTAAAGAAGTTGTCTCAAATATCAAGAAAATTGCAAAATTGTCAAGTTGATTAATAGTTAATCCAAAGCAGCAAAACCAAAATAATTATAAACAAAGTGTGGGTAAATAATTAAACTCTGACATAGTGACATATAATTCATAGTCCAATAAGAACTTAAAAAGGGAATTTTATATCAAGACAAACTACACCGTCTGACATGTTTCCTAAATTATTTCCACAAGAGTACTGGTCTGAGTAATTTAGGGCCAATTGCATTTTATCAGCATCCATGGGGGCACATTATTAATTAAAGGGAATTATTTAGAGAATCCTATGCAACTTACAAATATGCTGCTGCTCTGATTCTTACTCATTAATTTATCATTTTGCAGTTACCCACTTTGAATTAGTTAACGAGTCTGAAATATTTTCAATAAAGAGTTTTAAAATTCGTATTAGTAATATGTTTAAGATTTTGATTTGGATCTTTTTTGTTATAAGAAAAGTGAAGAGAATCGTGAGATCCTAAAATTTGGGAGCATGGAGTGGTAATGAAAAAAAATGAATTGCACAATTTGTGTTTCGTAGAATTGACTTTGCGTGTTTATAGGACTTATAATTATAATTAGATTTGTCAAAGATCTATGTACAAAATAATGATCATTTACTTGGTCCTAATATTTCCTCACCAATCAAATAAAGCCGATTTGAAACAATCAACATAAGGTTTTACCTAAATTTACGCAATGCAACTGGATTTCTTACCATTGTCGTTTAATTTAGAGTAGTGTACAAGATTTAGTTTATTTTTGCAGGGAAATCCGCAGTATACAAGAAATAACACCTCAAATTAAAATCCCTAGTGAAGTGATGTAAGGTTTTGTAATAGATTGACAAATTCTTTTCCCTAAACACAATCAATCTTATTTTCCACTCCTATATTTCGTTCCATTTAGTACTAATTAATTAAAAAAAAATTACCATTGTCACCAAAATTAGAGTATTTTCAATTTTATAATAGCTCGTTTTATAAACAATAGTTATATTTTTTTGTTTGCAGTTATGATAATGTGAGTTATATTCTTCAATCTTCACTAAATTATTAGAACTATTTTTCCTTTATTTCTTGTTCCTACCTTTTCAATTTCACGCTAAAATCTGTGGATGCATTAATAATACCAGCTTCACACTAAAATTTATGTTTTTCACTATCAAGATGGTTGTGAATAACAATATACGACGAAATTATTAATCATCTTAAATTCTCAAAATCGCGAAAGAGAAAAGAATGATGGTGTTTGAGCAAAGAAAGAATACAATTTGGTTAAAAACTATTCGGACAATAAAATGTTGGGCGGAAAAGGGCACGTGATCACGTGGCGACGGTGCATTGCGCCAGACAGACTTTATAGCAGACGTCACCGTCACTCTGCTGGCGCAGACCTCATTTTCCAGCTGGTTCCAATCAATAAATATTCCCTTTTTCTTTATTTATTTGGCCTATTTATTTCAAATCTGCTCTTTTGCAATAACTTCTGATTGCCAGTTTTTATTTATTTTCTCAATGTTTATGTACATTTGAATGGTCAATTGTAATAAGTTATATTGGGAAGATTTTTCACACTTGAAAATATGACAATATGTAATTTTTATTTATTAAACAAGCATTAATACTTAATTGTAAATCTTATTCAAGAATTATAAACCATCCCAAAAACATTACTCGTTTTCTGCCTCACATAATTGGGATGGTATCTTGCCACTTTTGCAAGTAATCTATAATCAATTTTTACAAAATACATTTAAATTTGATACCGAATGCCCAATTACAAACAATTTTATACTGCTACTAATTTAACTTAAATAATAGTAATACAAAAAGAGTATTGATAAATACTCACTTCGCCCCACTAAAGAAAATGATAAATACTCATTTAACTTTTTAGGATGTCTCAGTCAAGATTATCTTTTTAAAATTGAAAAACATTTATTCTTTTTTTAATTTTATCTTTCTTACTTTATTATCTAATCCTAATGCATAAAATAAAGTTGTATAAAATCTCATATCATCTTTGGAAAGGATCATCTTTGTTAGGATAGATGAATTACTCCTATATGTAAACTGTACGTACATAATCAAATTTATTAGACAATTTATACATAAATTGTACGGATCTTGTTAGGATGAGATTTTTTGGTATAATTGAGAAATGAGATGCAATCTCAGCCACTAATTCACAAGATTAACTTAATGTCAACAACTATCACATTATGTCAACACGGGGGTATAATTGTCTTTTCATTAAATTGTGTTTGAATTCATTTTCTAAAATCCTCTCTAAAACTCTAGTTGCAAAGTCTTCAAATCTTCAACTCTTCAACATTCAAATCTTCAAATCTTCGACATTCTTCAAATCTTCAAATCTTTAACATTCAATAAAATAACACTTAT
>NC_062966.1:30840779-30890779 GCF_023119035.1 Salvia hispanica | reverse complement strand
CGCATCAATTAGGAAAAAGATTAAATTTATCAAATTCTAAATCTGCAGATTTAGAAAAAGAATAATTTTAATTCATGGGTTATCTGAATAGTTATCTCAAAATCAAGCTGGAGATAGGTGTCGGTCCATGTATATAAAATTTTCAAATCATACTGTTTTAATGACATCTTTTAACATATATGTAAATGATTTAGTAGTAACATATATGATAAGGCTAATTTCATGCATCGGTTATATGGTGAAAAAAGGTATAATTTGTTGGGTCTAACATGTTTCCTAAGCCAGGTGTGTGAAAAAAAATCGCTAGATCGAGGAAATGCTGAAGGAGATGGTCTAGCAAAGGAATGAAGTGAAGTGAGCAGAATTCAAAAGAAAAGAAGGCGTGACGGAGGGAGTCAGTAGCTGAGGGCAACAAAGTCTATCTATACCTCGCTGGGCCCCACTCCAACGCCTATGTATAGAAGAGCATGCAACGCACATCATATCACTTTTTCACTCTCTTTTAGCTCACACACATAACACACACTTGGGAATGGGAGATCTGGGGTAGTTCGGGGTTATGAAGGGTTCATTTCTTTAGAAGTTCTCAGTTGCAACACCGTCCGCGTGTGGACGAAGATACAATCTCTTTTAATTTCAGTTGTTTTGCACTTTTGCGGTCGAACTTCACTTTCGGGAGTCGACTTGGCTGTTGATGATACTCGTTATATTTTCGATTTTGTTGATTTGCGTTTATTTGTGATATTTTGAGTTGATTTACGTAGATCTCGCTGCTGAGAGTTTATTTTAACATGTATTATGTCGATCTCTATTTTATTTTGATGTTGTGGTGCTCGATCTGAGAATTCGGTGATAGATATGTGGTTTATTGACTGATTGGAGGTTGTTGTTTAAATCTGAAGTGATGAAGTGTTTCTGTTGGTTGGAGTTTGTGTCGGACGCTTGGATCCGGAGTGGATTTAGCGTCTGAGGTTGGATCCGAAGTGAGAAAAGGAAGTTATTAGATGGATTTGAGTTTTCTGCTTGTTTCCTGTTTTACTTCGTCTAGCATCTATAGATCCGTTTAGTTCTTCGTTGTTATGCATCAATTTGATTTAGATTTAGTTTGCTCTGCTCTGATTTCATTCATGTTGATTTTCTTATGAGTTTTTACGCAATTTGGTTGAAGAAGATGATGTCGCTGTTAGTTAGTACTCGAGTTAGTTATTCTGCCAGCTTTTCATTCGTACTCTGCTTTTTCAGTCATGGTCCCCACAGTCAGTTTATTTCCTAGGTCTAGGTAAATAGAGTAGTTTTCTTAGATCTGGTGATTGAGCAGTTAATTTTCTTGCAACGTTCTCTTGTTACTTCGCCTAGGTCTAGCTATTAGCGTAGGAGTTTTAAGATTCCCAAATCAAGTTTAATTTGTTTTCCTCAACCCAAGAAAAATACGTGGCAGCAGCCAACACCAAAAACAAGTCCAAATCCTTGAACATGATTATTGCGCATCCTTCTCTATGGGATCGATCCCTACTTCCCTATACTAAATTTAGTAAAGTGGTTGACGGTTTTTTGAAAGAAGTGCTCTGTGTGTCCGACGACCAGGAATTCCTACGACCAACGAGTTCCTAGACCGCGTGATCTAGTAAATTTACTGGACCAAGGAAACCTGTTTATTTCCTTCTGTGCGCACCGTGAGCATACTTAAAAAGTTTACTTTCAATATATAATATACAAAGTACTTAATAACTAAATCGATTAAAATAAAATTGGCTAGGTTCAATTAAAATATTTTATAACTCAGAGATCATGATTCATGCGTATCCTAAGCAGAGGATGCTTCCACGTAATTGGTCATTAAATTTTTTATTTACTTAACATTTCAAAAATAAAACAACTACCAACTGCCACAACTTAAAAAATACCATCTCCGTTTCATATTAAATGTCACATTTTGTCATTTCATTTCGTCCTATAATAAGAGTCACATTTCATTTGTATCATAAATGTTAAATAGACCCTACATTATAACAATTAATTGCATTCACATTTTATTATAAAATTAATATAGATAAGTGAGATTGATGATTTACTAACTTATTCAACACTTTTTTTTTTCTTTTCTTAAAATTTGCATCCACGCTAAATACGACTGTTAAGGTGTGAGATTGAGGTATTGCATCGAATGATTCAGTAACTTTCTATGCTGTGCGAGTCCACGCGCCGCCGTGTGACGTGACAGCGGAACCACTCCCCTGCACAATAAGTTTTATTCCCACACAATTTTATGTCCTTTCCTTCATATATCTTTTTCACATTCCATTAAAATAATTGTATGGTAAGTAAAGTATCGAAAAAGTGAAGAGTTGATAAGGACATGTAATTATATATATTAAAATTCCGAATTTTAGTTATTTCCGAAATTAAGGTGTGAATATAATTGGGATTTACTTTTACAGCGTAGAGATGATTTGATTTCTATTTTCTGGTTTTCTTTCTTATTTAATGCTCTGTCCATCTGTAAAACCGCGTCCCGTTTTAATTCACACAACACAATCTCTCTCTCCATATGTATATATCGCCGTCCACTCAATAGCTGTATTCTACAGCTCTTTCTCTCTCTTCACTTCACCTCCAAAATTTATTTCCTTAATTAGCACCACATTAAACCTCCACATTTATAAAATCAGAGAAACACAGCTCAAACCCTGCACTCACACATATGATTTTTCCTCCGAGATCCGGCGCCGGTTTCATCCCCGCCGCGGGGGTTTTTCTAATCCTCCTCGTCCTCGGGCCGTGCGCCGCCATCCGGTCATTTCCCGACGCCGTCCTCGCCGGATTCTCGGAGGCGCCGGAGTACCGCAACGGCGTGGACTGCCCCGCGGGCTCCGCCGGTCCCGCCACGTCATGCGACGCCTCATTGGTCCACGTGGCGATGACGCTGGACTCAGAGTACCTCCGCGGCTCTATGGCGGCGGTCCACTCCGTCCTCCGCCACGCCTCCTGCCCGGACCACGTCTTCTTCCACTTCATCGCCGCCGAATTCGACTCCGCCTCGCCGCGTGACCTGACGCGCATCGTCCGATCCATCTTCCCCTCCCTCAGCTTCAAAGTCTACATCTTCCGCGAGGACACCGTCATTAACCTGATCTCCTCCTCGATTCGGGTCGCATTGGAGAACCCGCTCAATTACGCGCGGAACTACCTCGGCGAATTGCTGGACCCGTGTGTGAAGCGGGTCATCTATCTGGATTCGGATCTGGTGCTGGTCGATGACGTGGCGAAGCTGTGGGAGATGGAATTGAGGGGAAACCGGGTCATCGGGGCTCCGGAATACTGCCACGCGAATTTCACGAAATATTTCACGGACGGGTTCTGGGGCGACCCGGTTCTGAGCGGGGTGTTCGGGTCGAGGAAGCCGTGCTATTTCAACACGGGGGTGATGGTGATGGATTTGGAGAGGTGGAGGGAGGGGCATTATCGGAATAAAATAGAGAATTGGATGGAACTGCAGCGGAGGAAACGGATATACGAACTGGGGTCGCTGCCCCCTTTTTTGCTGGTGTTTGGTGGTGACGTGGAGGCCATCCATCACCGGTGGAACCAGCACGGTTTGGGGGGCGACAACGTGTCGGGATCGTGTAGGGAGCTGCATCCTGGTCCAGTCAGCCTGCTGCACTGGAGCGGGAAGGGGAAGCCGTGGGTGCGCCTGGATCAGAGGAGGCCGTGTCCGTTGGATCATCTCTGGGAGCCCTATGATCTCTACACGTGGCGGGGGAAGAAGCAACGATTGGGCTTTCTGGGATATTCCAGTTTTTTGTTTTGATTGATTTTTTTTTTTTTTACCATTGGAGAGGTAGTGATTCTTTGATTATTACTGATTGGAATTTGATCACTTGTTGTACAAACCATGGTGGATTGGAATTAGATTTTTTTAAAATTTATGAGATGAGATATTGAGATGGGGTTTCCTTGGATTCAAGGAACCAATTTTGGGAAATCGGATTCTTTCATTTGTTATTTGACTTTTTTTTGTTCGTTGTTAATTTTTGTTTGAATTTATCAATTTTACAGTTGTGCTTTATTAATTACCATTATTAGGGAGGGTGATTAATTGCATTGAGCAGTGATTGGGTTTTGAGATGATTCTTTCCGTTAATGAATTGATTGGCAAAAAAATTATTGATTGGTAATAATTGAAATAAGGAATTTATTTTTTTTGTAACGTGGCAAAGTGGGTATGAACCATGAAGGTTATGATTCGCTAACAAGTTGGATCATGAAATGGGCCATTATGGAGTTGACAATGACCTCAAATCCAGATAAGAAAATGGGACATGTATGAGTTGGAAGTCTTGGGACTTAGGAAGGTTTGCTTTATTTATTTATTTTATTTTTCAAGGAAGAATAACAATGATGAAGTGCTAGAATAAGCCACTCGCATCTCATTAATTTACACCCAATTTTTTAAGTCAATAATTTAGGATTCACAAGTATTCTAGATCTAGAATTGAGATTCTATATAATAAGTGTGGGATTTTTTTTAAATCTCTAGAACTACCATGTCATGTCACGAATCATGCGTATGTAAATATGTAATACTACGTGTTTGGATATTTGAAAATTGACTTTTCGTTCAATATTTGGCAATTGGAAAATCAAGTTTGTTATGATAACCTTTCATAGATTTATGGCAGGTGTCTTTGAACATGATACCGTGTCGGCGTGCATGCCTTAATTCAGCCCATATTTTCTTTGTTTTGATAATTTTTAATGTTTTCATATTTCTCAGTAGGGAAAAGTAGTTCGTATTGAGTTTCCTCTACCTTCGGAGAAAGAGAGACGAAAATATAACTAAATTATAAAGTAGTAACAATTAGGATTGTTTGGTATAGTCAAAAATTAATTAATGTAATAAAAGATCTATCAAGGTTTATGGTTATATTATATAGTAGTAGTAGCTTTTATCGTTGGAATACATATCTCATAGCCACTCTATTTTTATAATCTTACTGCAACTACAAATTTTGTCTAAAACATAATTTTTTGTTTAATATTGAATTCAATAGTAAACAAGCGATAAACATGCTGTAATAAGACATCTAATTAAATGAAGACTAAGATCATCAGAAAGTTTAATTTTCTAATTAGTTAATAATTAGACATCAAATTAGATCTGGACAAAGTACCAATCATTTTCTATACCAAAAATCGTATTTAGCTAAACGAGGTATAGTTTAGATGAAGATACAGTTTAAACTTTAAAGTTGAAAACTTTTAGAGGTGGAGAGAGACAAAATGGATAAAAAATGCGTTATGTAATACCAGTGAATTCAGCTTCAATGTAACACATGTAAATATCTACATATACATATTTTCAGATCCTCTCCTTCCATCAACACGGAGCACAGTGCTCGTCATGTGACCGTTGAAAGGAGATTCAGCCGTTGTTCTCAGCTCACTTTCAACCATCAGATCGCGTTTAACTGATATCAGTTAACACGATCTGATTTTGTCGACCAACCAACTCATGGTGCGAGATAGATAACCAGTTAAGGTTTCAAGAACCATAAGTTGGAAAAGAAGAGCCTAACCTTCATCTTTCCGATGCAGTGAAGCTTTTGCTATTCAACTAACCATCAATCTACAGATTCTTCTCACTCTTTGAGAACAGCCACTGTGAAACGGCGTTTTCCTCCTTTTGCTCAAGCGATATAAGAAGTCTTCTGTGCCTATAACATACGCAGCCTATGGTACAAAGCCAGACAAATTTAGCATGATGTTAAGGGTATTTAGGTCGCATAAACCAGCTTCTCTTATTGACGTACCTTTAGTGTATTGCAAGCAACCTTGATTTCAAGACCATTATAAGCTACAAGTTGTTCTGTGTCTCTGGAGATGTCGGGGACCTTGTCTTGAGTCGAAAATTTTCTTTTGTTTCTGTGGATGCTTTATCAGATTAACATATGCACAGGTAAAAATAAATGCTTGATGGGAATTTCATCTGCACATTTTAATGCTACCTCCTCAAGAATATCTTGTGTTTTCCCTTTCTTTCTGGACCAACTGCTAGGAGTTCATCATTCAAATAAGTTGCAAACGAGGGATCCATGTAGATAGCCGTCTCTTCGGGTTTGTCCTGCTCGTTTTTCATGAGCTGAACCGTTAAACACGTTGGAGAAGGCACCTGCAGCAGAAGTTCATGCTCAGATAAGGGTTGTAACCTGAAAGATATACCAATGCTCTGAATAAAACAGGATTCAATCAGTAAACCTACACATTCTATCCGATACAAGTTGTCTTCGGGAAGAAGAAAACGTGCATTCTCGTGATAAATATCATCAGAAAATTTTTTAGGACTTCTAGATCTTTCGTATGAATATAGCTGAATGAGCTTGTTCTCCATCTCCTCGCTTGCAATTGTTTGTAGCTGTAGAATATCAAGGGCAACCATTGAATCACAAAATGCAGAAATGGTGGAAACATGTAGTACATAAAAGAGAAGTAAATCCCAAGTCACCTGTTTGACAAGTTTATGTATCAGTTTGTCTAGTGAAAACAGGATGTAGGATTGAGCACCAATGATAGTTCGGCAATCATCTTCGAACTTTGCATTATCGGATGATCCATCCAGCAAACTGTGTAGTGCATCCTTAAATCTGTCACAAGTAACAAGTTCGACTTTATATTAGTAGACCTTCATAGGTTCACCACGAGAAAAGGATGCGTTCATTTGAAAGATCAAGAAAACTACCTAGCATATGAATCCGTCGTATTTGAATCATTCAAGATCCTCCATTTATTTTCAGGAGACGACGAATGCAGCTTAGCACTATGCATTCTTTCATATAGAATCTGTAGAAGCAAGAAAAGAGATGATTATGATGGATGTTCAAAACCATAATAAATGTGAATAAATGAGATGAACTTTACCTGGTGAAGCCTAAAAAGCAAATAGAAGGAATCGTTTCCGTAGAAAATCTCCGTGTTCCTCTCTTTGATAGGTAAGGCAGCAGGCATTTTCGTTGAAAGAGGCTTTACAGTATGTAGAATGTGACCAGAAATTGCAACCGTTCCCTCGTTCTCATGGATATCTGCTACCCCTTCAGCCTCTCGTTCACTCTCATCCTTGTTGTCATTCTCATCACGGTCCTCATCTTCGTCATGATCTTCGGGGGAGCGCTCTTCTCTATCGGCTGAATCAGTCGCTGAAACTTCAGCAATTTTATAGCCATTCTCGCTGTCTGAGGATCCCTTGGCACTTTCATCACCTTCATCGCCACCGTTAGCATTTTCTGTTCTCGCCTCCACAGCACAAAGTGCTTCTCCTCCGGTCCTTCTAGTACTCTCAGCACTTTTACATGAACTGTACGCGACGCCTCCAAATGCTGCCAAAATGTTGTCTTCGTGATTCTTACTAGGAGATAATTCACCTTCTTCTCGTTCACCTTTACCGAAACCTATAATTTCATTGTGGCATTTCTCGGCTTTGATCCCCTCAACCGCAGAGGAAGTAACTTTCCTATAAAGACCACACTGCAAAAACAAACCTATATTAACACTTTTCTTGGTAACTAGGAGTATATGTTTTAACTAGGACCATATCTGAAAGATAAAGACATTTTTTTGACCCATTCTTCCATTGTGTTGCTGATTTGTTTATATACCCTCCTATGAGATTCTCAAAATGCACAAAAGAATCTAGTGTACCTGTGGTTTGTTATTCAGCAGTACCGTAGTCCTGTGATCACCAATAGCACTACTTGATCCTGCAGCGTGGCACAGACAATTTCCTCAAAAGTTAGCCACTGAAGTAGATAGAAGTTATGACAAAAAAGTGGATATTGAAACCATTTTGTAAATCCGCACCATTTTCAACTTTTGTATTCTTTTCTCCTGTAGCGTTAGGGGTAACTTGCTCGAAGAAACCAGCTTGTTTGCTGGTTCCGGACATAGCAGGTATGATGCCGGCATCAGTGCGCATTAGTCCATTTTGGGTTCCATTGCGTAATATATCAATCTCATAGGCAGTATTATTTGCTCTAGGAGAACCACCATTCTTGCCAACGTTATCGTCATGTCCCTTTAGTATTTTGCTGCAACAGGATTGTTCAGTTTGAATATTTTCACCACCGGGTTTAGACATATCTGATAATCTGTGGTTTTCTGAAGCAGCCTCGACAAGAGGGATGTTGTTCCCTTCACCAAAATTGGCCAGTCTTGTAGTTGAATCATTTTTGACAGTTTCTTTGACGTCCCCCACACTAGGACGGGGAGGAATGCTGAACACCGGTTCAATGAACGTTGTCCAAATCTTCATAACTTTTTCATGCTGCTCAGGTGTACACACTTCTCCACAAGCGTATTTCATGAGCTGATATAGATCTTCTTGAATGTCTGGATCAGGATACTCAAACTTCATATGAGGTTTGATGGGTTGTCTGTATCCAGCACTGATGAAGAGAATCTTTTCATCTTCATTCTGATCCTTTTCGCTCATTTCTCTGATTTCAGCTAAAAATGCTGATAGAGAGAAACCATGGACCAAATTATATAATCAGTGAATATACTTTTCTTTATGAGGATGAAAAGGAAACATAACACTATCAGGCATTATCATATGAAGTCTGGTAACGCATGTAAATCATAAGAAGTCTGAGCACAGTGTAAATCTAAACTACCTTTAGCACTCAAGTTCTTTGTATCTTGTTGTTTAAAATAGAAGCTCCGGTGATCTAGTGACTTGTGGTAGTTTTTAGCATAAATTTCAGCCCAAATCTTATTGAAATCGGAGCGGCATCTTGCCCATTCTTCCTGTTTCTGCTTCAGCCGCGTCAAAATAACTGGCAGGGCAAGGGGTGCGTTCTTCCTCAATACATCCCTCACGTCAAGCCCATGGTCACCATATAAACGCTCAATGCAACGAAGGTTAACAGCTGAACGAAGGATAGAAATGAACTTTCAAGTCAACTTTCAAGTCAACTGTCGGACAACAAAATTTGTTCAGAGAAGCAAGCAGGTTCACTGGTGCATACCTGTTAGGAGATCATCTATTTGAAATGAACTCTCAATCTTGTCGGTATGAGAATTCATACTATCTAACAATTCTTCAACACGCTTTGTTGTTGCGTTTACAGATTCCAACAACATGTCAAGTTCAAACCTGGAATTATAATAGAAACACAGATTCACAACTTTCCATGCTCGTAAAAGTCTAGATGGCAGGTTTACACCCCAATTTCAAGGAATCTCCTGAGAGAACTCTTACCTGTCATCCTCGCAACGGAACAGGCTTTCTTCATATTGGTTTTTGCGCATATGTTTGAACGAGTAGTCCTCACTTCCTGAAGTGACGGACACCCAATGATCATTCAGCACTTCAGAACCAATCTTTGTTCTACAACTCACAGATGGAATCGGATACTGCATTTGGGAACGCTGAACGGATGAGCATATAGATCGAATATATTCGGGCATGTAAAACAAAATTACAACACTTACATTGTTAGGAAGAAGTCGGTAACTTGGTGAGCAGCTTTCGCAATTAGAGAGATCAAGTTCATGAATGGGTTTCGCCATATACTTCTCCTTTGTAATGGACACCTTCTGTCCCTGGACATCATTACTGAAAGCAAGAACCTTGTCGGATCTGTCCCTTTCTCTATCGCCGTGATTTTTGGTACTGTCTTCCTTAAAGTGCTCATCTGCTTCACGACCGTCTACCTTTAGAGATCTGAAATTCTGTTTGCTGCCTAGAAAAATTTGAAACACCCAGTTCAGAGCAAATTAACAAAGTATATATAGTTTCAATAAACAAACATGAAAAAGCATCGGATGCTTCATACCTGTTTTCTCAACATAAATTATGAAATCATCACACTGTTCCTTGAGGTCTGGATGTGATCCCAGTATATTAGCCACCTGATACAATATAAAGTTTATCTCAATTACTAATCCTACCAAAAATACGAGATAGGAATAAATGACATGTTGAAAGCAATTCTCTTTAATAAGTAGTTTATAGAATTTTAAATGGTTGATGTTATATTTTCAAGCTTTATTATCAGTACAAATATCATGAGATGCATGAGAATGATCAGAGGATGTAGCTTGATATTTTTTTTTTACAGAAAAGGGTAATACTATATGCACAAAACTTTAGGGAAGTGTGCAATTTTAACTAAAACTGCTCTTGTCTACGCCATAATTCAACAAAACTAGAGGACAGATGTAAACTGGAGCTAACTAAACGGATAAATGTCACGAGAAAAATTTACCAGCTTTTGAAATTGAGGCGCTGTAACAAACTTGCTTCTATAGGAGCGAACACAGTCCAAGAATTTCTTGTAGTTTTCGGAATCTTTCAATCTTTCCTTCACTTTCCCGCAGAAAATTGACACTGGGTCCTCTGTTCCTGAGAAAAATGAATTGATTTTACTTGATACATGTGGACACTCCAACTAAATGCAGATAGATACACAACAAATTTATAATAAAATCCCAAATAAAATTTTTAATAATAAAATTTACTAATATTCTCAATAGTAAAAACAAGAATAACTTACAAAACAAAATGAATTGATTTTACTCGATACATGTGGACACTTCCACTAAATGCAGATAGAGTTCACAGATAGGAAAATGCTTACTAAGACTGATAGTATAAGATAAAAAATAAACCAATTGGATGTAAACTGAGAATCACGAGCGGTTAAAACAATTAAATGAGAGCTATATGAGGAAACACAATCTCACTCTTACTGTACCCACCTTTAGGTGATTGGTCATTCGCAGAATCATCTCTGCATGCAATTTTTCTTGCATTGTCCAAGTTATCATCATAATCACGCTCAGTTTTGTTTTCTTTTGTATATACTCCCCATTGCTCTGAATCAGGGCAAGCAACAAACTGGTCACCTGCAGCCGGCTTCTGGAACAAATGTGCCAAAAGAGATATTTATTTATTCTGCATAACCGAGTCAACCAGAAAGCAGTGATTCACTAAAGTGAAAGTGACCTGCTCAATGGGCCGTGTCGTTGTCATGGGAGAGGCTCCACTATTCTGCAGCAAGATATGATTTTTAACGGGCTGAGCATGATGGACGGAGGCGGCAGGAGTAGTATGAGGTAAAAAGTGAGTGAACTCTATGAGTAGGTCTGCATGATCCTGAAAAAGAACTGAAACCTACAAACAAGCATAAAAAATCACCAATCAAGAACATTATACCTGTTTATAATTATACATAGTATGAATATGAACTCTGAGTAGAGTACCTCCTGATAGACTTCTGTTATTGACATATTATTTTTTCTGTATATATTCAAGATGTCAAGAAATGCATTGTATACGTGATGATCACCCTGAAATCTAGTCTGCAATTAGTTCAAAATTTGTCAGACCACAAATTCTGATGGAGAAACAAGAAACAGAGGACTATAGTGGCATGTTTTCGCAGCTGCACCTTTATTTTGTTTACAAAACCGATTGCTTCTTCAAAATCTACCGGCTTCTTTTTTGAAAGTGGTTCATCCTCCGCTGGGAGGGTAATCTCGTATCCCTTCGGTAAAAAGGCATTGAAACCTAGAATTAGGTCTCGGTCCCCTCTAAATAGTTCCTTCACTTTCACTATAACACCAGATGTATCGATTCTATATCCAGAGCAACAAAATAGAAACAAACACATTAGCATTATGAAATCCGGACTAAAACATAAAATGAAGAGCACAGTTCTACCTTTGAGCCTTGAACTCTTTCATGACATCAAGAAACTCATTATACATGTCCCCTTTGTCCTGAAACTTTTCCTTCACAACTTTGAGATACGACAAGGCATCAGTTGTCTGGAGCTTCTGAACACTTCTTGCAGTTGACATCTGGGCTTGCCCGGAACTTTATCGTCCACCCAAATATGCAAATTTCAAATCCTCATCAATGCACAGTGTTTCATAATAAAAGAAGGCAACCTTCCTTGCCTCAAATAAGCATTCATATCCATGACGACGCATAACCATTACATTATCGTCCCAAAAAAAAGGAGCAGAATAAAGCCAATCTACTGAAGCATATAGTACATCTTATAAAAACATCACTTTCCAGACAATCAGACTTATGCAATCACTCAAGATTCAATTCGCCTCTCAGTTTCTACGAACAAAACGAGCACAATCCGCAACAGGAAATGCAATAAAAGCTCGAAATATTGACATAAATTGCAAACACAAAACACCACTTCAATGATAAAAATAGTTCCCACAAACAGCCAAAAAAAAAACGTAGCACCACTACAACAAGATCAATCTCATTGCTAAAATCCTAACAGCACAAAAACCTCAACCAACTAATCATCAAACATAAACGCATAAAATGGAAAGTAAGAGAAAAATCTCACGGTTCAGTTGGAGAAGGAATGGCAGAGCCTTTAGGCAGAGAATTCACAAACACATCATCTCTAGACCTCTTCATCGCTTTGTACCAGAAAAATTATCTCCGAAAACAGATTATAAATTTACCACATTTTTATTAAGTTGGACTAGAAAAAATCCTGATCCAAAGAGGCCTGCGGGAAAGCAATTAACAAACAATTGAGCTAGCAGCAATTTAAACAATGATAATTAGATCTATTAAGCGCACAATTAGAGAGTAATCGTGAGGCTTAATCCATACCTGGAGGAAGATCGCCTCTAAGAAATCGCGATTACAATTCAAATTACTTGAATTATACGAAAAGTATGACCCAAAAAAGGCATAAAAAAAGCTTGGAGCTTTTTGCAGCAATGGATCTTCGGAGTCTGGCTAATGAGCGAGCACAAGAGAGTTCATTATAGCAGAAACGGTGTGTTTGATAAATTTATGGTCTGCACAAATTATGCAATGCACAGAAGGATTTTGATTTTGGAAGCGGTTTATATTTAGAGAGAGAGAGGAGACGAGATTTTACTCTGTTTTCATGCGTCCTTTTTCTACTCCTATAATATACTTCTTCCGTTTTACACAAAAAAGGAAAATATAGTCGAAATTTATAAGAGGGTATTTTTTGGAATCCAATATGTCATACGGATTCATCCATTGTGGGATTAAGATTATCATATCGTTTCAAATTTTTTATGTATTTTTAAGATTTATCATAT
Organism: Salvia hispanica; assembly: GCF_023119035.1. Lineage (NCBI taxonomy): Eukaryota > Viridiplantae > Streptophyta > Magnoliopsida > Lamiales > Lamiaceae > Salvia > Salvia hispanica. The sequence goes on along the minus strand of NC_062966.1, from coordinate 30,877,669 downwards.
CGTTTCAACTTTTTTTTTTATGTATTGAGTTAGGCATGTAAGTTGATAAAAGAAAAAAAAGGACTAAAATCGGTCATTACACATATCTAAAATAGTAAACAATACTTACTCTGTCTCTCACGCTACTTGAATAATTCTTTTTAGTTTTATACTTCTTCAAAATAAATTAGAAAAATATTTTTCATATAAATAAAGTAAAGATAGTAAAGTAAGAGAAAATACGTACGAGAATACTTTTATCTATAACATTCTTCTCTCCCCTCTCTAACTATTTATTAGTATAAAATAATGGATAAGTAATGAATTACTATAATTATGGGAGAGTTGTATCATTTTGCACCAATTAAGAGAGTTTGAAAATAAAGAGTTTCTTATTTCTTATATATTCAACCAACCAATTAACTTCTCAAATATTTCTTCCCAATCAAATTGCTCCTCTAATATATTTATTTCCAACATATATTACCTCCGGGCACAAAATTATGATTCATATTGTCAATTTTTGTCTTTAATTTATTTTTAATAATTATATATCATAATTCATAATTTTGTGTTCAATTTTATTTTTATAAAATATCTTATACAACAATGAAGAAGACAATAACATATATGATCGTGTAACCACCGTTATCCAGAGTTGGGTTAGTTATCTGAATAACGTGAATGTTAATAATTCAAGACATATGTTTTTCTGGGCTTACTCCGTCAAATATTTAAATACCCAAATAACCAAACAATAAATGAAATAATGAAAATGGTGTAAAATAAGAAAATAAAGGTGTTATGATTTAGATGGATGCTTGAAAACCTTCTAAAAAACAACAGAGCAACTTTCACCGAAACAAGAATCTAATGACTCCACAAAATTAGCAAACAAGAACTAGAATTGCATACCTTTAACATTCAATTTAATCCCAACAATAGATTAAAATGTAACTACAATGAATCTTGGAGTCCAGAGCCTTTGTCCTAGCGGCAAGGAGCTTAGACATTATTGTTTGAGGTGCCGAGTTTGAGCCCTCTTGACATCACATTCTCGGACGCTGCGGGCGAGTCGCCAATTTCGTAGAGAGACAAAGCTTGCGGCTCGCCAGGAACGTGCTTCAAAATGCCATACGCAGCTGGCGAGTCGCTAGGTTCGTTGAAGAGCGAAGTTGGCGAGTCGTTGGTAAGGAAGTCCAAAATGTCGTGCGCACTTGGTGACTCGTCATCTTCATCAAGGGGAGAAGTTGGCGACCCGCCTACTATGCCAAATTCCTTGTCACGCCCAGCGAGTCGGCGGTTTCGTCAGGGAGCGAATGCCGGCTCCGTTCGGCCCTTCCTTTGCCGCAACTTCCCGAGCACGTTCTCCAGCTTCCTATCGCATGGACCCCGAGTTTCCTCCTCCAAAAACAGCTTTCTTAGGAGCGTGCTAATCGCCTCTTGTCACATTCGGGTCATCGCTCTCGTCGTGGACCAATGTAGATCTAGCACGACATGATAGTACCATGATTTACATTATTTAGTCTTCACCCTTCAACATTACTAATCTCGTCTACCAAACGATTGTTTTAATCTGGATTAACATCATATCTAGGGCTAAACTAGTTTATGTGCCTCACGATTAACATTACTTTAAAGTTTAAACTCCAAATTATATATGCCGTCAAAATTGTCATGAATTATAAGAAATTATCTAAATCTCAAATTATTGACGTTGTAATAAAAATATCATGCTCCAAATTTTCGAACCATATTTTTTATACATCGGGAGTATTTTCTATTAGTTCGAGATATTTTTGATAAAAATGGATATAATTTGGAGATTAGTGATATTTATCCATATCATAATTATATTTTTTATATAAAAAAAGTAAAGATGCCTATGCACGCTCCTAAATACTTTTAGCCACATTAAAAACAAAATAGAATTTACTATGTACTGTATAACACGTTACTATATTGTTAACGTGACTCTACAAATGTGATAGTGTGGTGTGGTTTGGGGTGTATGGTCACAATTAGGAATTTAGGGTTAGGGAGTAATGAGATTTTAGTTGGGCCTTATACTGGGCCTGGTCATGTACTATGGTGGGCCACTAAGTCCTCACAACTATTTCAAAAAAATTTATATTCACAAAACAGCTAAGGTCTCAACTTTTAATTTCGTATGTAGTAGTACTAGTATTCCACTTATGTGACAAATGACAATCATAAAAAATCCCTAATGCGACTTACATTCTATCTGTGAGATGGTTTACCAATTAATTATTGTATACTATGTCCACTTATGTAACCGTGGATGGCATCCTTCATAAATCATGTGGAGTGCGTAGTTTACACAAAAAAAAAATTGGATCTACGATTTTTGGATTGATATACTCGAATTTGTTTGACATTTCATAGAAAAAATACAAACAAAAATGAAATTGGGTGGGATTCTGAGAATCGTAGAGATTTGGGCGTGATTTGAGGTGTGATGAAGTGACGGTGCAACTAAAATGTTCTCCCTTTAATCATAGTAGGGGGAATTTGGTGGGATTACTGATAATTTGAAATCAATTAATCAACGACATCCTTAAAAGTTAAAAGTTAAACTAGTACTACTAGTATGGTGTATACGTGTACAAAAGGGGTGCTACAAAAAAATAATTTAAATCGAATTGAATTTTAGTGGTTGCCAAATGCCAGCTCCTTATTCGCTTTAGCCCACTAGTTTTCAAACCAAACACGTTTTCTCTCCGCCAAGGAAATTTGCATTACATGAGGAAATTCATCAATAACACAGCGGGGCATGCGCTGCTTAAAACGCATGAATTTGTTAACTAAACGCAATAGTCATGCTTACTGTTAACATGGCTATCTTGGAGCCATGTAGTGTTCAAGCTGGAGCAAGAAATGTTAAGTTGAAAAGTCATGTACACAAGGATGTTAAGGATGCAAAAGTAGCTAAAGTTGATGACTTGGAAAAGCCACCTCAGCCTGCTCCATCATGGAAGGATATATTGATGTCTGGCAATTGTTCATTGGTTAAGAGCTCAAGGATCCACAGCACGTGAGAAATCAAGAGATCCTCTCAGAATCAGTTATTTGAATTTGTTGTTTAGCTAATGTTACAGCTGGTCCTTTAGGATTTCATGTTATGTTCTAGGTCCTTCTGTGTCTAGTATATATAGTGATCTTCCTTGTAAGAATGGGACGAGTTCAACATATTATATCAATGAAAGATATTGTTTTCTTGCTATAAACAGCAATGACTACTCACAACCTTACTGCATGTTTCAATTCTTGCTGCCATTCTTTCCCTTACCTATTCTATGTTTAACTCACACCTTTTTAAACACATTTTTATTTTATTAAATTGTAAAGCACACTAAAAAATACATTTGCATATTAGAGTATTTTATTATTTATGTTGACTTTGATACTTATTCTTATTATTATTCTTTTAATTCATGTTTAGCTATTACCAGTGAATTTAAATGCAAGAATTATAGTCAGACTTTTTTTTTCTTCTATTCACATTTTTTAAATACCATTTATTATTTTAAATTCTACCATACTTTGCACTTGGAAATATTTGTGTATATATGCTTTCTTTGATAAATTATGTTCTTTTTAATAGTAATTTTTAATATTTTCAGACGACCAAGACTTATTAGTAGTATAATTTAGTTTGAGTTATTTTGTACCTATTCCTTTTATTTGAGCAATAATGGCCAAAAGATGTGTCAAAATACTCAACAATTAAACATATATGATTCAATTATAATTCATAAATATAGGAACTCTATATATCAGTGAAAGTATTAAAATAAATAATTATTTATTATTCCTAAAATAAAAGGATTATGCAAAAATAATTAAAGGTAAACTATATACTAATTCCTATTAACCGTTGCAAACATCAATTTAAAAAATATTAATAAAAATAACTATCAAAGTCAAATACGTATATAATAAAATACTCTAATATGCAAATGTATTTTTTAGTGTGTTTTACAATTTAATAGAATAAAAATGTGGTTAAAAAGGTTTGAATTAAGGATAGAAAAAGTTAGCATGACTATTGCGTTTAGTTAACAAATTCATGTGTTTTAAGCACCGCATGCCTGCTATGGCATTGTCACAACAGGGGATCATCTTCCGGAAATTCATAGTGTAGGAAATTAGGAATGTAAAATACTAGTGCAATGTCACAGCAGGGGATCCACCTCCAAAAATCTGTAGGGTAGGAAATTAGGAATGTAAAATACTAGTACTACTATCGATCTAGCTCGGTCAATAAACAAAATAGGAGTATATGATTATGATAAATACATACAAGTACACTGTACATTCTTTCTCTCTAGAATATGCAATGTCTGACCGATAGAATCATGTTCAAGTCATCCTTAAGTATTTTATTCTGAACAAATTATTAGTAATTTGGTATACTAGTTAAAAGTATGATCATATATCATAGAGAAAAAACATTATTGATTGTGTAAAAAAAAGCATACTCCGTTAGTCCGTTTGAGAATTAACTACGTATGATCCGATCAATAAATATTTACCGTTTGCAAATGATTTTCTTATAATACATTGTATAGTATATTGATAATGCCATATGCATAGATTAAATGAGTAGTGATTTAGAGACTTAATGTCTCTATGCCATAATACCCCTATGTCATTTTGCCATAATTATATTTTATATTGTGACTAATTTACCCTAATATCATATTAAATGGATATCTACAATTAAGGAAAATTAAAATCAAACTAAATACATAATCTAAATGCATGTGCATTGATTCGAGATAAATTTGAATCATGCATTAAAGTTATAAATGGATTTTAAAATATTACATTCAGATTATAAATTTATCATTACAGTAGTATTAATTAACACATTATACAACTAAAGTATTATATTTAACTATAAAATAATTCGATAACTTAATATAGTAGTACTACCATTCTTTTATAGCTTGTTCTTTTATTTAAATATTCTAAAATATACAACAATGAAATCAATTATTTTAATATATGAAAAAAATAAAAATTAAAACATTTTTCTTATTCAAATTTGAATTGTATAGTAAAATAATATAGTTACTATGATTAAGCATTTTTTGCGTTATCGTATTTTTGTGTTATTTCTATAGCTTTTGTTACAAATAATATTTTTTTTTAATTTTAATTGACTAGTACTAGTAAGACTCTGTCACTAACATTAAGAATCTAAAGAAATCAAAATTTTGGAACGAATAATCAAAATTTTGGAACGAATATTGAAATTTTTAATTTGTTGCTGATATAGTGAATAAATAAACAACTCTAATATTTTTTTAAAGAAAAAGATAAAATATTAATTGTATATCTTTAATATATTAAATATTACATGAATTAAGTATAAATATATCATATATCAAATTCTAATTAGTTACAATGTACAGTGAATTGAGTCAATAACACTAATATTTTATATAAAAATAAAAGAATATATAATTAATTATATATCTCTAAAATATTAAATAGATGACCTAGAACATGTGATTTTTTTATTGAGCTTCAACTTAATGTTCAATAAGTTAAGAATTAAAAGAAATAAACATTATAGAACGTAAAGAATTAAAATTGAAATTAAGAATCTCTTAAAATCAAAACCTTAAACTTAATTAGTAAGAGTACTTTATATATCATACTATATCAAATTATAATTTGTTGCATATTAACAATATTTTTAGCTAAAAACTATAATAGTCTATAAAGGAAAATATAAAATATTTATTATATATATTTCAAATATTAAATAGATGAGTTAAAGATAATGCAATTATTTTTTTATTGAAGGTACAACATAATGTTTCAAAATTTTAAATTAAAGAAATTATAATTTTGTAAAGTAAAGAATCTAAATTGAAATTATGAAATAATTAAAATCAAAATCGTCAACTCAATTAATACTAATTTTTTTAATACACCAAATATCACATTTTAATTTTCTACTTGTTATTGTGAATTTAACTGAGAACTCTAATATTGTAAGAAAAAGATAAAATATTATTCATATACCTTTAAAATGCTAAGTAGATGAACGAAGAAACATGTGATTATTTTTTTATCGAGGTTTGATGGTAATGTTTCAAAATTTTACAAATTACATAAATCAAAATTATGAAAAACAAAAAATTAAAATTATAATATTCTTAGAATCAAAACCGTATTGCCCAATTAACATCAATATATTATATATCAAATTTAATTTTTCGTACGTTATAGTGAATTGAATTAAGAATTCTAGTAAACTTTTTGCATCTATAAAATTTTTAATTTTTTATAAAGAAATTATTGTGAATAAAAATAGTAACAAAAAGAATAATTTCATCAATATAGAAAATTATTTCAATTTAATTGTAAATTAATTATCAATAAGTTTATCAATATTTTGATTTATTACAACTTATTAAAATTTGACAAAAAAATTTAATACTTCATTGTGCTAATTATTTTTGAATAATTATTCGATCATCTCATCTAAAGTCAATAAGGTCTAGTTTGATACGTCTTTTATTCACCTATTAAACATACTATTAATTTAATAAAATTACAATATTTAAAATTTTAAAATATGACTTTAAATAAATGTAACAAAAAATAATAAATATTAAAAAAACCATGCATCACAAATGTGTAGGTCCCACATAGTCAAAATAAAATTATACTTGCATTATTAGTTCCATATCCTTAAATAACTAAGTAAATTAATGTAAGGGTAATAAAGTATATACACAAAATATAAATTTCTCCAAAAATAAAATTCAATGCACAATTACTAATTTAACCTCGTTATAGAATTATGGCTTGGAAACATTACGTCTCTAAAACATTTTCCTTAGTACTCCTAATCGTAGTTATATAGTACTTCAAAATGAATCACATATTTTGGGCAAAGCTTATCTAGAAAATTTCTAGACAGGCTGTGAACACAAGCCTTTGTCGTCTATACTTTTCCTTATCTGTACATGTGCCACCGCCGGTTACTATAATTACTTAATTTTGCCCCTAGCTATATTTAATTGCATTAATTATGCGACCACCAAATATATAGTAATTACTATAATCACATTAGTCGGTCATTATTTTCAAAATTACATTATGCACAAATATGATCTTATTACGTTACTTCCAAATGGAATGGGCTAGAAGAAACATGACAAACGTTGACGTCTGCTATAGAAACAAATTATTAATTTAAACTACTAGTACATTAATTTTTGTTAATGGTATTTTCTGCAATCTGCTACCTCCAATTTCAGCACATCTAAGATTTAATATAGTAGGTGAAATTATATGTAATGAAGATATGCAGCATTTATATATATAAAAAAAGATATGCAGCATTTATAGAAGTTCGTATACTCCATCCATACAATTATCTCATATTGATAGTTTGTTGTCAAATTAAATCTTCATAGTTTAATATTTCACATTGTTGTTGTAACATTAATAAATAACCCTAGATGAACTTATTGGTGTGGTAGCTTGTAAGAAAAAAACAAATCAGTATATAACCCTATATATGCACCTAAATGAAATGTCTATGCTAATATGCGATAAAATAAAATATTACGATAATAGTGTTATATGCGTTAATAATCGAAATAATAAGGAATAAGTGAAGGATTCTTCATTCTTGCATGCCTGCAAAGTGTGGTATAGACCGCTTTACACGTAACAATCCCCAACTTGCAATATAAACTAAACTAAATTGAATTTAGAAATTGTTTATAGACAACTATACAAGCACCTTTAATCATTATGGAAGTAAATTATGCAACACACCTAAAATTCCACATGCACACACCCTTTATATAGTTGACAAAAAGAGTGGGAATTCAGCAAAATTGCCCTTCAAAGAGGATTTGTTTGGTGGTTTTCATTAAAAGCATAAAGTCGTTACTTTACATCGGCAAAGTAGCTTCCTTGCCACACAATTACTCAAACATATCAAGTTAGGACTTAGGAATTAGAAAATGCCATAATAAAAATATAACAATAAAGGAAATAGGAGTATATAACAACATTTGGAATAAAATTATACAATCATATTCCTTCTATATAATAAGTGCATTTGGGGCCACAAGACTTGACCTTTATTTCAAAGGAGACTTTTCAAATGTAAAGTTTCAAAAAATACGGCATCACAAATCTTAAAAATCAATGTTTTCATGGTCTATGTATATATTTTTTCAAAATATTATTTTGATTTACATTTTGAATACACACACACAGTGTGCTACATATTTTCTACTAAGAAACACTAAATTATTCACAAGAGAGATTAATTTTCATAAAACTTCAATCCGATTTGATTCAATAGTGATCAATTTTTTTTTAACATGTCAAATTTACAACAAACAAAAAAAAATCTAATTATAAAGCATTCCTATTATATACTCTAATACTCCTATGAATATGATACTGTAAGCAATCGACCAAAAAAGAAGGAAGAAAACATTGAAAATTCTGTAATACCGTTGACGAATCAAATCATTGAAATCTTATGCGATGGAATTTTTGTAAAACCCGACAGCTTGCAGATTCGCAGCAAAGAAATGGAAGAATCCGTATTTTTGAGTTTTAAGGTAAACGCGTTCACTGCCCAAAAATGTATCCCTTGATTCTCTCCGACATTTACTGCACTTCCAGAAGAAACTACCCAACCCAGCTGTCGGTATTTAGACAGATCTTCCACACTAAAACAATTCTCCTCACATTCTCTCTCTAAACATCCTTCTTTTCATCTCAAAATCACTTTGAAAAAATAGTTACAAAATGGAGTCTTCCGATCAACGCCGCAAGCGGAAGCGCTTCATCAAACCCTCACACTTGCAGTCTGTGAGATTTCCAATTCTGTTTATCGGGTTTTTTAGCTTTCTTTCTCTTCTTTCTTACACTAGCCATTCTACCTCTTCTGCCTTCCGCCCGGTTTTGGTGGTGCCGAGCTTATCTTTGTTGTCGTCTTCTACTTCAAGAACGGTGAAATCGGTGAGGGAATTTGGTGGGTTTTTCTCTCCGCTGAGAATTGAGAGTAGGGTACTGTTTCCGGATCATGTTTTGTTGATGGTGGCTGGCGGTGGGGGAGATGGGTCGGTGAAAAGGAGCGGTCTTGATAAGTTGGAGTGTGTTTACTACGGTAAGAATGATGGGTTTGTGAAGAAGAAGAAGAAGAAGGTTTTGTCTGTTGATGAATTTGATGGGTTTAGGTCGATTGTGAGGTGCCCAATTGGGCCTCGGGATTGCTCTGAGGCTGTGCATTTGAAGAGGGTTGGTAAAAATGGGATCTTGAGAGAGAGGGATAGGAATCAGACGGTGAAATCATGGGACAATGTGGCGTATGCGGCTATGAGAGATGGGGAAACTGCTGTTGTGTTTGTGAAGGGGTTGAATCTGAGGCGGGATAGAGAGTCCAATCCCAGTCAGTTTAGCTGTCATTTTGGGTTAGGGAAGCTTGATGGTCGGAGTGGCCGTTTCTCCCTCGTGGAGAGGGCGATCACGGCGGCTCAGGAGGTGGTGAGGTGCCCCTTGCCGGAGAGGGTGATTGCAGGTCTTGATAAGGGTCTTGGGGTTCGAGTCACTGTTGGATTGAGGCCACCACGGCCTCGTGGTGGAGGCCGTGAGCGCATGCTTATGCCGTCCGTGGCCAAGATTTTCGATAATGGGAGTGGGAGGAGGATGAGGAAGGAGGGGAAATTTGAGCTATGTGTTTGTACCATGGTGTGGAATCAAGCCTCTGCAATTCGTGAGTGGATCAAGTATCATTCTTGGTTAGGAGTCGAAAGATGGTTCATTTATGACAACAATAGTGATGATGGGATTGATAAGGTTGTTCAAGAACTTGATCATGAGAATTACAATGTGACTAGGCATGTATGGCCATGGATCAAGACTCAAGAAGCAGGGTTCTCACATTGTGCTTTGAAAGCAAGGGATGAATGCAGTTGGGTTTCATTTATGGATGTGGATGAGTATTACTATTTCCCATATTCGAATTCCGGGCAGGATAGGTTCAGGACATTAGGGTTTGCGCCTCAGGGCTCACTACGTGCATTGGTGGCGAACCTCTCGTCTTCCTCAAGCAGCATTGGGGAGATCAGAACATCTTGCCATAGCTTTGGCCCATCGGGGCTGAAATCGCCCCCCTCACAGGGAGTCACCATAGGGTATACCTGTCGGGTGCAGAGTCCCGAGAGGCATAAGTCAATTATCAGGCCAGACGCGCTAGATGCCACCTTGCTTAATGTGGTGCACCATTTCCACCTGAAGGAGGGGTTTACTTACCTCAATCTGCCCCAAAGTAGTGCTGTGATCAATCACTATAAGTACCAAGTATGGGAGGTTTTTCGGGCGAAGTTTTACAGGAGAGTTGCGACTTACGTTGCTGACTGGCAGCAGAACCAGAACGAGGGCTCTAGGGATCGAGCTCCTGGGTTGGGGACAGAGGCAATTGAGCCGCCTGATTGGCCGCAGAGGTTCTGTGAAGTGTGGGATACAGGATTGAGGGACTTTGTTATGGCCAATTTGGCTGATGTCTCGACTGGTTTGCTGCCATGGCAGATCCATTCTGCTTCAACTGTTTGAGGCTCGTTGTAAAGGAGAAAATCACACGATACTCGATTCTTTGATTGGTTCTTTCACAATTTGTATCTCATTTTTTGGTTCTTTGTAGGCTTTAGATTTTGTTACAGGAAAAGTTTATATAGTTTTGGTTACTCCTGTGAGATGTAACTTTATTTGATTGATCACTGAGATATATGAATTCCTTCATTTTGACTTGGGTCTTTTAATGTTATAGATTAGATGAACTTCATTTGCAGAAAGGTTGAATCTTGGATAAGATAAAGCTCCAAGAATCCATTTTTAACAATATGAACCAGAATCTAATTACAAGAATCTGATTGCAAGATTGTGTATCTTGCAACTCATGAAACATGCTCATGGTATTTGAATGTCTCAGACAAAACATCATGTTCCATACACTAAAATATTCTAGCTGTTTTAACCCAACTTGTTTAAAATTTTGATACCATGTACTAATCATTTCAGGTCAATTTTGTTAAACTCATGTGTCCCGGATAACAGGTAAAGAAAAAGAGGGTGTGGGTCCAAATATTTTGACTTATCAGTATCCAAACTTTAACTCTTATTGATTTCATTTTCTGAAATGTCTTGGTCCCAAAAAATCAAAATTTAACTTGGAGTAGCAATTTCCAGTGACAAGATTAGATTAGCTTCATCGATGCTGCAGATTTCCATCCTGATGTCCGAGCTGGCAGTGGTGAAAGCTCCGGTTCGGGCCGTTGAACGGGTCAAGTAGAAGAGTCTTCGCTCTAGGACAAGAGGTGCAGACGTGCAGTTGCTGCCATTAATATGTTGTAAGCTGCTACTGTTTTTGGCTGTGCTAGTTTGAATGAATTTTAATTCGATCTTCTGCACGAAAATAGAGAGGTGTTTAGAGATCTAAGACCATGAAAACATTCCTTCGAGTTATCTCTTCGCTTGTTATCACAGCATCCTTGTTGTCTTCTGCTGAGAAAATGCCTCTTGCAATGGACACCATAGCTGCTACTGATGTCATTAGAGACGGAGACACTTTGGTCTCGTCCGGTGGGAGCTTCGAGATGGGATTTTTCAGCCTGGGAAGCTCCAAGAATCGATATTTAGGCATATGGTACAAGAAGGTATCGGTTCAGACCGCTGTTTGGGTTGCCAACAGAGGAACTCCACTCGGAAACACATCAGGTGTGTTGAAATTCATCGAGCCGGGAACCTTGGCTCTTCTTGATGAGTCCAACCGTGCTATCTGGTCAGCCAACACGTCGTCTGCAGTCAAGATTCCCATTGCTCAGCTGCTCGACACTGGAAACCTCGTTGTCAGAGATGCGAATGATCCTAACAAGTTCCTCTGGCAGAGCTTTGATCATCCAACCGACACCCTTCTTCCAGGGATGAAGCTTGGTTGGGACTTCGCAGCTGGTGTGGAGTTCTACCTCTCCTCGTGGAAGAGCTACGATGATCCAGCAGCCGGAGATTTCACATACCACTGTGATCCCACTGGCTATCCGCAAAATGTTTTGAGACAAGGTAGAGATAAAAGGTACAGTACTGGACCATGGAATGGCCACACCTTCAGCGGCTTACCAGGCTTGAGGAGAAATCCGGTTTTCAGATTCGGATTAGTTATGAACGAGAACGAGGTGTACTATCACTACGAGCTCATCAACACCTCAGTGATTTCGAGGTATGCTTTGAGTCAGAGTGGTGTTGGTCAGAGATGGAGTTGGGATGATCAAACGCAGAGTTGGCGGATTTATCTCACTGCGCCCACCAATAACTGTGACTTTTACAATCTCTGTGGCTCGTATGGCGTTTGCAACACGGCCGTCTGTGGATGCTTGGAAAAATTCGTGCCTAAAGATGCAGGGAGTTGGGAGCGTGGGAGCTGGTCGGGCGGGTGTGTTAGGAGAAAACCTTTGGACTGTCAGAGTGATGGCTTCGTGAAGTACTCTGGTATCAAGCTACCGGATACAGAGCATTCTTGGTATAATCGGAGCATGAATCTCGAGGGATGCAAGGAGCTATGCTTCAAGAACTGCTCTTGCACGGCTTACACGATCATAGATGCTGATGCAGGAGGCCATACGTGTTTGATTTGGCTCAAAGATCTCGTTGACATCAAACAACTGTCCGCGGATGGACAAGATATCTACATTCGAATGGCTGCTTCCGACTTAGGTGAAATAAATTATTTCATCTGAATTCTAAAGCTTGTTTTCTGCTGTATTTGTGTTTGTCATACAGCATTTATCTGAATGAAATGGTATGCAGAATATGGAAGGAGGAGAGGGAAAGTGGTTTTAATCGTGGTTTTGACTGCGTTGGTAGCATCGTTACTTCTGCTATGCCTCGGCCTATTTCTGTATTCGCATAGAAGGAAAAAGACTGATCTTTGGCCTAGGAGAGGAGGTAGGCGAGATGATCTAACCATTGATGTAACTTCTCCCTTTCGGACCGAATTCTACAACCCCTTGCATTGTTTAATGTTGCAGGCAGCTCTACGCGTGAAGATGTGAAAGATTTGGACGACGAAAGTCATAGCAAAGACTTGGAGTTGCCTCTTTTCGAGCTGTCAAAAATATGTAAAGCTACTGATGATTTCTCATTCAATAGCAAGATTGGAGAGGGTGGATTTGGACCTGTTTATAAGGTAAGGTAATTGGTTGTAATGAATGCTCAGAATTTTAGGTGTCGTGTAATGAAAAACGAGATTTTGACTGCAGGGCGTGCTGGATGGGGGGCAGGAGATCGCTGTCAAAAGATTATCAAGAACATCCCTTCAAGGAGTGAACGAGTTCAAGAACGAAGTAATCTGCGTTGCAAAGCTGCAGCACCGGAATCTGGTGAAGCTTCTCGGGTGCTGCATTTGTGGGGAGGAATACCTTTTGATCTATGAGTATATGCATAACAGAAGTCTGGATTTGATTCTATTTGGTAGGATTGCTCGTCTCATCGTCTAGGTTATCTACGTTCGATCTTTTCACATTCGTATCACGAATTTGTTTGGCAGATCCATTGGGAAGCAAGTTGCTTGGTTGGCCTAAACGCTACCACATCATCAATGGCATTGCTCGCGGCCTTCTGTATCTTCATCAAGATTCACGGCTCAGGATCATTCACCGGGACCTCAAAGCCAGCAACGTGTTGCTGGATTCAGACATGAATCCAAAGATATCAGACTTCGGGCTAGCTAGAAGCTTTGGGGGGAACGAGACTGGAGCCAACACGAGCAGAGTCGTGGGAACATAGTAAGATTCTTGAACATAGTAGTGATGCAGTTACTTTTCTTGAAACGTAACTCAAAATAGTACTACTTGTTATGCAGCGGATATATGTCACCGGAGTATGCAGTAGATGGCCTGTTCTCGGTAAAATCAGATGTCTTCAGCTTCGGTGTTCTAGTGCTGGAGATTGTGAGTGGCAAGAGGAACAGAGGGTTCTCTCACAGAGATCACTTCCACAACCTTCTAGGACATGTAAGTTGTCGAACAAACACTAACCAACCTATGCATCAAAATGTTTGGACTAGTTAACGAGCTTCGATTTTGGGTAGGCATGGATGCTCCACATTGAAGGGAACGCGTTGGAGCTGATCAAGTCATATAACATCAAGCCCGAGTACTCATCAGAAGTGGCGAGAGCAATCCACGTCGGCCTTCTGTGCGTTCAGCAAAGCCCCGAGGACAGGCCAACCATGTCCTCGGTGGTTCTGATGTTGGGGAACCAAGGTGAGCTGCCTCCACCTAAAAAGCCTGGCTTTTTCACAGAGAGAAATGTGAGCGACACTGAGAACTCGCTCAGTAGCTCGAATGCTCACCATTCGACGAATGAGATGAGTATTACGCTGCTCGAGGCTCGATGAAAAGAGTATCCATGCCTTGTATAAGATTTGGAGATTGAAAATGAAATTGGGACTAATCACTAGCTTTAATGAAGGACTAGTGTCTTGTCCCATTGGATACGCACGATTCAATTAATTCTACGAAACTAATTTAATATGGAGTATCACTTTATCGCATTTGAAAACTAAAAAAAAACTAAGCTTGCTTAACCTCCACAAAATATGTAAAATAGGCATACATAGACTAAATATGTATTTATTCTCAAGTTTTCATCCTGGTTTTTTCTCTTCTAGTATTCTCATTCTTTTTTCTTATATATTCTATTTATTCATAGATAACTCTATTATAAATTATCTTTAATTTTTAATTTTTAATCTACAATTTGAACACATTCCGTACAATGAACATACTAAAATAAGAAGACAATGAAGCACAACTCAGTTGATAAAACGTTTTTTCTCAATCCAATATGTTAGGATTTCAAGTCATTACGAGAATAAATCAAGAACCATTGATTTTTTTTGAAAAATAAAAATAAAAATTGTAGATTAACTACGTTTCCAAAAATATAAAAATTAATAAAGTTTCTCTCTCAACTGTATGCTACAACTCCAAAGTTATAAAGATTGCCTCACTCGCCGCACCTTCGCCCTGCCTCGCCGCCTTATCCTCAGCCTGCCTCGCTGCTCCACCGCCATACCTTGTCGCATTGCCACTTGCCGGCTTCGCCAAATCTCCTTCCACACTGCCTCGTTGTCACCTGCTTCGCTAGGCTCGCTTTGGTGTGCTACGGCTGTTATTGATTTTCTTCAATTCAAGTATTATATTCTTATTGTTTATATTTGAATTGATTTTATTTCTATTCTAGATTAAGTTTCTACTTATTTTATATGGTATTTCTAATGATTTAAAACTTAGTATTTGGGAATCTATTATCACTATATAATAACTAAACTCTTTTAAGAATTTTTTATGATGTTTCCACCAAAACATAGTTCAATGGCATTTCTGAAAATAGTTCCAAAACTCTTTCTTTATATCAGTATAGTTTTCATAATAGATTTTTACTTTTGAGTTATGTTGTAATTTCAATGTTTGATTTCAGCATAGACATTTATTAAAAACCAATTGCTACACAAAAATTTAGGACATGAATTAGATTCTTTTAATGTACATCATAACTCCATTAATTTCTCAGAAATAATGACTAATAAATGCTATTGCTAACCTTACAAGTCAACAACTATGTTAAGAAATTAGATTTTTCCAAGAAAGCTAAACAAATGTATATATATTTGTCTGTCCCTCACCATAATCACTTCATTAACTCAAAATATTCAAAGAAAATCAATCTAGAAGCTAATCACTCCCAAGCAATGAGTTTATTTTTCAATGCTATTTGTGAGATTTCTGAAAACTGGATCCTATCAAAGCCTTTTTAAATTACAGAACACAATATAAATTGTTTCAGCTTTGAGTTGGATTTGGGACAATATACAAAATACTCTCTGTGCCATGGTTAGTTACCGGTGAGTATCTCAAGAACAAAACGGGAATTCAGGAGCCGGGCCTAACTCCAAACAAAGAATGACGTTGACAGTAATCCTCGAATAACAACACTCTTTTTCTCTTAAGACACATCAACCGTAATATTAACTGCAAGCATGCAACGGACCTTAGAGCTCACAAGAAGTAGTCTGGAGTCTTGCGAGTTGTGTCGGGCTCAATTTGTCGTGGAGCTGGGTCAAACTGAAGGAAGTTCTGCTCCATGTGCTCCCCAATTTCAAGTATTGCAGCCATATTTCCACAACGGTAGCAGTAGTTGGGGGCGCTAAACACTGTCACCACATTCTTTTCCTACAAAATGGAGGTAAATAGATAAGTTTGGATTTTTAATTTGCATAAAAGATTGATCATTCCAACCTGACACCAGTTAAAACCCTCCATGACAAGCTGGTGAGCCCTCGAAATTAGGGTGAGGCCATTCGTGTGGTTGAACTGAGCAGCTATATCCTGTCCAAAGGTGTAGCCAGCCCCACGTGGTGATATGCCCCATCCGCAACGATCATCCGGATCAGACCATAAAAGGTCGCACATTGGCCCTTCGTGTGGAACCTATCAGGACATTGAAGAAATCAACTCAGGCGGTAAAACAAATTAATAGACCATTCTATCAATGCCATTTAATTTTTAAAAGTAAATCAATATTTCACTCTAAAAGCCAACAACAGACATGCGGGCAAAATGAAGATGAAATTTTAGGAAGGTTACCACCTTTTGTTTATTGCAAGAAAATTACAAAAGGTTTTAGCATTCCATTTTGCTAAAAATTTGCCAAAACAACATATCAGCCTCAAAATGAAATTGGAGTGCTCAAAATGAAATTGGAGACTAGCACTCCAATCAGAATATGGAAGCTTTTGCACTCAAGTAACATGACAAAATTAAAATTTAGCACTCCCACACTATGAAAATAAGGACAAAATCATAACACACAAATATCATGATAGTTGATAAAAATGAGACATTTGAAAGCTTTTGTAGTCGTTCAGTGAAGAAAACACAAAAAAAAAGGGAAAAAGAAGCTCAGTTGTACCTCCTGCATGCGATCTAAAGCTCGAATATTATCCAAGGTGTCCAGTGATGGTGAAAGACCTCCATGCAAACAGAAGACCTACAATTAGACCATATCATCAGATACAGTAAACATGCTATAGTTAATAAAGAGGTGTTGTGTTGTCATCAACCAAACCTGACTCTCAATAAGTGCTGTCAACGGCAAATAATCAAAAAGGTCAGTGAAAAACTTCCAAACGTTGGCATTGCCATACTTCCTCAAGCACTCGTCATAAAATCCATACCTGATACAAGAACAGTATGTAAATGATCCATGGACGTTCCATGTATTAAAAAAAAAAGTCTCTAAAACTTGAATTCTGAATTATTGTTAATCTTGTCACTTCTTAAATTTTGTACTTTAGGAATTTCTGCGGACCTCTTCCATTGACATGCCTAACAATTAAAAGAGTCCTTCACAAATTCAACACTTGCTAAAAGTGCATCTAAAAAAAATCCTACAATGACTTTAGACACCAGATAACAGATTTTATTTTAATTTTTAATTCAGCATTTTGTTAGGCCAGAAATCTTTATACTATAAGAGAGTTATGCATCAAATCTTAGAGCATCTTCTTTGTATAGAATCTAAAACAACCCAGACACCAATAGAATCACCCTTGCACTGCCCCTTCCCTTTGGAGAAAACTAAGGACAAAGAACATCCCAGGAGACTAAAATACAAATACTGATCATGGACGCCTATACAAAATTGAACAGCCTTGAACCCATATTTTGCCAAATGGGTCATCCCTAAGCACACTTCAAATATAGCTTCCATTTTACTCAAAAGGTAAATTCATAAAGCAAAAGAATCAATCCTTTTCGTACACCAGTAATTATCAGGATAACCAACATGATCACCCAATAACATTATTAGTTTTTCGTGACACATTTGGATGTCAGTTACAGCTTCATATCCTAGGAGGATATGGAAATAAAATCATTTTTTCATGGACTATAATATTTGCACATCATTAATTGGAACTAGACATCCATCAAAAGAAATATGATAGGAAAGCCATAGTTGAATAATATAGATGTCGTACACTTGAGTAATTTGCCGGCTTTCATGGTTTCCTCTGAGGATTGTGATTCTATCTCTATAGCGAACTTTCAAGGCCACTAAAAGTGTGACCGTCTCCACCGAATAGTACCCACGGTCTGCAGTATGCATGTTTTGTTAATCAGATGCTATGATGCACTTAGCAAGAGAGAATGACAGAGAAGATCACATAAAGAAAACCATTTAGATAAGACAGTTGTATGGATACGCAACAGCGCGAAAAATCATGAAAAGAAAAGGAACAAACAATGAAAGATGAAAAGCAAATTCTCCATTAAAGAATATTCTATTATGCGCAAGCAAAATTATCCCATCTCCACAAATAAGCAAAATGTCTAGAGCCAATCTCAGCGTCTTCTTGGAATAGATAATAACTACGTCATCAAGGAACAAATAATGAATACGGCGTCCAGATTTTAATAGTTGAAACAGTGACTAGGTAGTCCAGGAACAAATAACGGAAACATGTACAGGAATTAATAGTTGAAAATTCTACGCTTCTAAAGATAAA
Organism: Salvia hispanica; assembly: GCF_023119035.1. Lineage (NCBI taxonomy): Eukaryota > Viridiplantae > Streptophyta > Magnoliopsida > Lamiales > Lamiaceae > Salvia > Salvia hispanica. Next base: position 30,859,050 of record NC_062966.1, on the reverse strand, counting down.
CTTTCTCAGTTACAGGTCAACGTTCCACGTAAGCATCAGCCTTTATATAAAAGAAACCACAACAAGATCAAAACAATTCCGTATAGTACTATAGCGACGGCAGCCATCATTCAAACAATGCATGATGCAATTGGCTTGAAACAAATATCAGAAATTCCTTGCTCCAAAATATCAACGTCATGCTTAGTAGACAGAAAACCAGAAATTTACTGTGTCTATATAGGTAAATCCCAGTGATCAACTTATACAAAAAAATCCAGCTGACCAGCACGTCAGATAGCTAAATAAGTAAGCTACAATCTTCACAAGCTATGACAACTGAATAATTAGCAAGGAACCAGCACCATATAATGATATTTTGCATCAAGCTAGACAAGATAGTATAGGATCATCTTTTACTGGCAATTTCCTAAAGACTAACCAAGACGAACACGCATGTTCAGCTATGAATCAATTCACACATCCACGCCCTACAAATCAAAAATTAAAACGAGCAACGGGAAAAAAAACCTAGAAAAACAGCTACTTTAAATTACAAAAAAAAAAAAAAAAACAAATTTGCCCCAACAAAGAACCAATTAAAAAAGGCCTCAATAAGCTCGACAAAACTCACCGACGTAGTCCCCCATGAAGAGATAATTTGTATCAGGAGCATTGCCGCCAATCCGGAACAGCTCGATCAGATCGTAAAACTGTCCGTGGATATCGCCGCACACGGTGACGGGGCATTTCACGGGCTGCACATTCCATTCCTCCACCAGAATCGCCCGCGCCTGATCGCACAAAATCTTCACCTCTGCCTCCGATAGCGGCTTGCACTCCATCAATTGCTCTATTTGCCTATCCAGATCCCCATGCCCCGGCATTTTCGCCTCAAAAAAAATATAGCAGCTGCCTAATTACCGATCTAAAACTCCTTTAATACAACAACACAAGAGAAAAAATATTTCGGCCGCCGAATCGACCGAGATCTAGAATCGGAGATTTCTAGGGAAAAATATCACAAACTGTTCATGATTTTTCCGACCTGAAACTCGCAGCCATTCTGTGATAACATAAATTAATTAGAAATTTTCTCTACATAGAGGAACTGTATGTATACATTGAATGGATCTATCTCTGTGTGCATCTGTTTGTTGCGGTGTGTGTGTGAAGAACAGACGAAATGGTGGAATGCGAAATGAAACTCAAATGAAATCCAAATGAAAGGAAATTAGAAATTTCTCGCCCCGCGCCGAGTCGGGTCAAACCAAAACGGTGAGCTACACGTGGCGGCCTGGCGGCTATTGAAAAAGTTTTTCTAGCCTGCGCATACGGCGTAAGATAGCAGCCCATGTCCTCTTTATAAAATATGGGCCGGGCTATTTATGTCGTTGGGCTAATGATCCAATTTCAGCTATTGAATAATGGCTAAAGTTTTTTTTAAACATTTGAAAATAAAATTACTAAATTTATCGAATAGGATGCTTGATCAATCTAATACAACTATTGTTGGCCATAAATAAAAGTATATCACTGTAATTTGGTAGATTATAATCAAACGGCCACCAATCTAAACTATAGGAAAAAATATATAGATACAAATAAATCCATGATCAAATAAAAGAAGAATAGTATATTGTCATAGTACTAACAAACAATAATTAAGGTGAACCAAACCAGTCAAAATTAAGTTGCTCGATTTAATTATTCGATTTCAGTTGGATTTCGCTAAAGCATAAAACCTATCCAACTAGATGTAACTATATTTCTTTTCAACATATTTTTTTTAGAAAATTGTGTGTACAAATTTATATGCCTTTTTCAGGTTAGAGAATCTAAAATAACTTTGCAAGTTTGAATGGACCAAAGACCAAAACAGTGTCACTTCCCCTAACAAAGAATCTATCAAAAAGACTAAACCCACAGCCACAAACAACTTTATTTTCTTCCTTTATTAATCTAATTTTCACCTTTAAATGGGGGATTCCCTCTTCTTCTTCTTTTTTTTTGTGTTTGGAACACATGCCATCGACACAACTAATGACTTAAAATACTCAAATATTATAGAATCAAAGGCTTATATGTTACTCTTGTGTTTTTTCCCTTGGCGGCTAAAACAATTGTCTGTTTGTTTGTCTTTTATCTCTTGGTATTATAAGATAAGATAGCAAGTATTAAAAAATGTACTAATTATAAAAGTTCGATTATATTTTTTCACATAGTACAAACGAGATGGGAACCTACACTTAGAAATTATAACTAGTCTAATGTGGTTTATGTCGCACATCATTTGTAGCTGAGGTCGGGCACCTAAGCTTGGCCCGGTGGTCGACGAGAGCTGCCGGTTCTTCTGTATTAAACAAAAAAAATCAATGAAACTACATGTACATCATCGTGTTATGTTTATAAATTAGAAGTGTGTGATTTAGTCAGGTGAAATATAAGTACAGTTAATAAATAATTAAAAATTCTAGCTTATAATCAAGTAGAGTACTTAATTAGAAGGTAAAAAATAAAGTGGATGGGGCTAATGAGGAAACTCAGACACAAAACCAACATGAAAAGTTGAAAGCCCTCAAAAGTGTAGATAAAAATATGAAATTTATAAATGAGCTTTAATAAATCTGTCAAAGAAAGGATAAAGTGGTAGTGAAACTCTTTTTTTCTGCTTTATTTGCACAGTCTAATTTCGATGATAAAGCAAACTTTGTCATGAAAAATCTTAATTTATCGTGCAAATAGCTGGCAAATGCAAAACTCTAGCTCTTTATTGTATTTTGAATATAATCACAGAACAAAATAATGAAATTAAGCAATTCTTAAATTAGTAGTTTGAGAGAAAATGGGGAAAAAAAATGACTGCTTTGAGAGTCATTAATAGCGAAAATTTGACTTCAAAATACATAATTATACAACAGATAAATATTACTTGCCATGTCATTATTGTGTGTGCGTTTTACTACACTATGGGAGTAAAATAAAATACACATTTTAAAAACAGGACGAAATTATATTTTTGTATTTGCGAACAATTTTGGACTGACAAAATTACAATTTTATGTAGGAGCATATAAAATTGAGAGAAAGTACAAAATACAATAGTTTTAAAAAATTGTTAGTGCAATCAATTGGTTCGGGTCGGCCGGGTCTTGGTTCTATCTCTAATTATATAGCTACGTCCATAATCATAATATCCAAGCCAACGTGGTAAAACTATATTTCATATGATGCACGAACTAGTAAAATTAAATTTCATATGATGTAGCATCAGCAGATCGATTATTTGAAAATAGTAATAATGACAAACCTGTTATGAATAGGGTCAGGTCCATTGGGAATTTTTCTTTTGGTGACGTAGTTGAGATCAAATTTGGAAGAATCCCAAATTTGCTTCTCTCTTGCAATATTCCTTCCCAGTTCACGATGCTTCCAGTTTGCGGCAGCGACGGCGATGATCGAGAGCACCACGAGGAGCTGCAGAAGCAGGTGGAGGACCTTACTCATCTTTCTCTCTATTTATATAGTCCTATAATTGAAAAGAAATATGAGGTTGAGACAGATGTTTGCTTGTTAATATATGTGGGATTTGAGCTAATAAAATGATTTTCAAATTGGAAAAGTGGAGAGATATTAAGTAATGGTTTATCTTTACTGCATGGCTAGGTTGGTTGCTTTCTTTATGGCTTTCGAGTGATTCTCTCTACTTAGAGCTACAGCCACCATGAATGTGAAACGAACATTTATAGCATGAGAAATTGCTATAGTTGTTGTGATATGATACATTCGAATTTAAAATTTGCTATATAGAAACTGAGGGTGGGGAAGAAATATGCAAAAATGGGCAAAATTGAGTGTGATTAATTCCTCTGTGGTGTTCTAGGAGTTCTTGGGGTTCTCGGCGTCTTCGGCTTGCTCCTCATGCTAGCTCTCCGAGCCACATCCCACGCCTTTTGTGGAACGTACACTCCAGCTTGAGACGCAAAGAACGACTCATAACCGGGGGAATCGAAGGCGAAACCTGTGTGCCTTGATTTCTGTCCTGGGAGTTGCATTACAGCGTAGCTACGAGCCTCGTCTGGGGAGAGTTGGCTCTGTCCGACCTCGAGTAATCCAATCCTGCTTGTGTCGGCCTCGTGCCTGTGGATTTCTTGAATGATCTGGTAGTCATACGGGAAGAACCAGCGCTGCGCCCTGAAATTGCATCGAACAAGGAGATGAAACACCATATACGTCGATGGGGGATAAGAGTCCTAAGTCTTACCCCATGTAGACGAAGTCGCAGAAAAGTGCAGCGACTGGGACGAGAAGGAGAGTGAGGTAGAAATAGAAGGTGCTCATCAGGACAAATATGACAAAATAGATGTTCTCCTGCAGAATATGGGGCGAAACACAGAGGTTAGTGTCTGCATCTGATTGGGATGAAGGGTGTTTAAACGAATGGTTAAGAAACATTACCTGCTCCTTGTTAGGTAGGACGACACCTGAGTAGATGAAGACGAATATGAACCAAAATAATATGCTTCCTCCAACACTGATGTGATGCCATCTCGTAAGTGTGTTGCACATCATGAGGAGACGCAGATTGACAGTCACAATAACGCAGGTAAAGGCCATCGTACTAACGTCCCACAGGCCAAATAACTTGCCGGACGAATTAATGGCTCGTTTACTTGAAGCAACAACAAAGTAGTAGAGAACCAGTGATTGATAGATTGCAAAGAAAGCCCATGTCGCCACGACTCTCCATCTGAAAAATGCATTCCTAATTCCCTCCTTGTACAGCTCAGGGTATTTCTTCGAAAGGTTAGCGCTTACATCCTACAGAAAATGCGTGCAAAAATAGTGAATACTTAACACGAAAAAATTGATAAAGAAGTTAGTTACCGACATGATAAAGCAAACATTCAGAACCTTGTCAAAAAGTCCAATAATGATCACAGGTAGGGCTGTGAAGATAACATTGTAGAGGGACTGGAACCAATCATCGTATAACCTTTGGCCAGAAAACCCAGTTTCGAAGGTGAACCAAAATTGAGTGAGTGTGAATGTTAAGTTCTTGTAGAAGAAGTACGTCACAACCTACACAAAATTTTAAGATGATAATTGTCGGTCTAGAAAGAATGGTATCAGTAGGTATAAAATCAAGAACAAACCTTGCATATTCTATGATAAGACCATCGACCATGCACCAGAAGTAAATCGGTTAAAAAGCGGAACTGTGCAATGGCAAAATCACTGGCCATCACCGCTTGCATACCTTCCTGCCCACTTATTCCTACACCAACATGAGCAGCCTGAATCATGCTAACATCATTAGCACCGTCACCTATACTAAGGGTAATCTTGTTTGCGCCCTTTTTAACAAGGCTTGTAACCTGAAAGCAGAAAACATTATGAGGTTAGCTCTCAAGTATGTATAGTAGATGGATGAGAATAATCAATGACCATGAATGCTGATTGGCTAATCGACTCCAATTAAAATGTTACTATCAGTTATGAGGGTCATCTCCAGTAGATGGGGATAATAGGAACCTTAATTATTGTTGGCAGTGCCTAATCTCTAGAAATAACAGGAATGAATGAACAAGAGATGCCTGAAGTGGCATGTCCATATCGTGATGGCAAACTATCTGAAGCAATTTGAACTCATTTTAGACAAGGCATACTGTGATTCAATTATGCTAATACCAAATCCAGCCCTTATTTATTAAAGTGACCAAAAAATGTGAAATATGGAGATGCCACCTTTGGAGATGCCACCTTAGGAGCCTTACTTGTGCCTTCTGCAGTGGAGAAACTCTGCAGCAAACTACAGCGGTGCAATTCAAGCTGAAATTTAGGAGCATTCCACGTAAACTGGGGTCCAATGCATACATCAAACACTTCCCATCAATTATAAGTGCCAATTTTGGTGCTGAATCCATATGAAGAAATTTTTGTGCTTCTTCGTGACAACTTTTAAGCTCATTCTTCACCAACTCCTTCATATAGCGTGCTAACTCTATTTGATCACCCTATCATTCAATTAACAATAGGTTAAGAGGTGGGATACAAATGAAGGCTTATGCAACGCATACTAGATGGGAAAAGCATCTGCGGGAAGTATGACATGCCTTTTCTTCAACTTCTCGGATAGCCTCAGTTTCTGAACTGATTACAAATTGCTTCATGCCATTATTTATCAACTTGCACGCTGCAGTAGACACATATAGATATAGTATAATACATTAGCAAACAGTTACTAGGTAATCAAACCAGAAAGGAAAAAATGAAATCACCAACTTCACTACCATATGCAATATTTATTGCTGTTTCCATCTTGTCTCCTGTTAGAACCCAAATTTTAATTCCAGCTCGAGAGAGGGTCTCTATGCACGCTGGTACTCCCTCCTGAAGCTTGTCTTCAATAGCAGTACATCCAATCAAAATTAGGTCTTTTTCTATTTGTTCTGCAACCTGAAATTTTTTATGTTGGGGCTGTGAATACTGATGACCAGCTAACCAGATTGACCAAGAAATTGTTTAAGCAGAATAAAATTAGTAATGCAAAAGAAAATTGCACCGGACCACAAACATAGATAAAAAACTGTCTACATACTTCATCCAATTTCTTCTCTCTATCCCGCAGAGCAGATTTTGCGTGAATATACTTCTCATTCCAACTTTCATATACATCAGGCTTCAAATTTTTATAAGCCAAGCAAAGAGTACGTAACCCAGAGGCTCCAAATTGCTCTAAGTGCTCTCTACTCATTCTTTTTAAATCAGGGTTACCATCCGCCAACCTTTCGTATATCACAGTATCCGCACCCTGTAGATCCATCATATATAAAGCTGTCAGTTTATTGCACTTAATTTCTAACCACCATATACAAAAAAGGGCTCAGAAAGTAACCTTGCAGTAGAGTACAAGTCTACCATCAGGATATCGGCAAACAACAGATTGACGCTTCCTTGTACTAAACCATGCCAAAGAGTTGGTTGTTCAAAACAGTAGTGATTAGAAAATAGCAGAAGCAAAGTGAAACAAATGATTACCTGTTAAACTCAAGAACATTCAAAATTTCATAAGGAACATCCTGGACCTTTCCCATCTTGTCAACGTGTGATTCCCGGACATAAATCATTGTGGGGGTACGTCTGCAGGAAATTCAAAACCCGTTTAAGCAATAATGTCCTCAAATAAGTAAAAAAAAAAACACAATGATCACATACCTATAGAAGAAAAAGCCAAAATTCTTTGCAGCTACTACCAAAGCAGCCTCATCAGGTGATGCAGCTTGATATCGAATCCTCTCAGGGGATTCATCACCTTCTGGAAGCACAGTATGGCATATTGCTAGGCACCTAAAGAATTCCTACACAAAAAAATAAGAATAAGTAAAACTTTCAGACAAGAAATACTCGTCCAGTAGGGGAATCAGCAGCAGAAGTTGATGAATAAAGGCGTGCAGTAACCTAAACAAATTCAGCAGGAACCCTCTTACAGAAGCATAAATAAATTGACTGAATAATTAATAACAGAAGTTCAGTTATGTTTCCATAATACACAAAAAATTGAGCATAAAAATATATAAAAAGATACTATTATCATTTCATAGTTGTGAACGTTGAACATGAGAGATGAAAATGCTGGATGTTTCAGTCTATGCAAGTTGAGAATAGATTTAGGCTGTCAACTTTTTCCTGAATTAAACCAACCTACTTTGCAACAATCGGGATTAGGTTCATTCCTCCAAGCTCCTCTCATAAGTCGTGCATCATCAAAATTGAAACCCCTTTCACTTGCTGCACTTGATCGCTTCTGAGCCTGAAATCAAAGGCATAAAATCAAGACATATAACACCTCATGTTTTAAAACTTTATTGGCAACTAAAACTTACATCAACTTTAACACCAGTTCTTTGAGCTGCTCCAATCTCTGTTTCACTGACACCTGTACCATATACCTCTCCTCCAATTGAACATTTGAAAAACTCCATCAAGTTACGAGTCAAGGTCCCAGTTTTGTCAGAGAAGATGTACTCCACCTATCAAAATAACAGATTAAAATGAAGCAAAATAAATCTCCTGAATGGGTTCGTGGACATAATTTAAGTATTACATAGAACACTTTCCAGCTCATGGAAAGGAAAATGAGAAAATGAGAAATTCAATAAAAGGTCAGCAAGGCGGCACATCTACCTGCCCAAGTTCCTCATTTAAGTTAGACGTACGTGCCAATGCAGGGGTATTGCTCTCAGCATGGTACATGCGCAAGTCATTGTTGATGAATTGGGTGGATTGGATAAATTTAATCATCTGAGGTCAATAATAAAATCTCTTCATATATAACAACAGTAGACACAAGAAACAGAAATAATTGCGAAACTTACCTCCACAGAAACATACAGAGAGATTGGAATGATTGGAGAATACAGAGTTATAAGGGTAAAAAACGTCAAGATAGCAACCTATTAAGTACAAAAGATAAAATTAAAACTGAGAAAATGGAAAAACAAGGCAATGGCAGACAAGAAACGAAGGCAATAACTACATACCACAAATCTGTGGTCAGGATCGAACTGTGCCTCTGATGTATCAAATCTCAAATAGTGATACTTGCTGTTTATGAATACACCACTGAAAACATCAACAAAGAGTCGCATTACATATCTTAGAAAATGTAAAACAAACTAGGTAGAAAACTTCTAATACTGAATGATGATAGGCAAACCTGCCAATGGATCCCAAAAGACACATGCAGAAAAGAACAGTAAATAGTGCAAGTATAAGCTTGTCAAGTTTCTTTTCTAAGGTGCTTCTTTTGGAAGGGATTTTCATGGAGTTCATCATAACCTGAAATAAGAAAATAGCAACCACTCATATATACAATATATAAAGTACGAGCAGAACATGAAACATGATTACATAGTCTTGACTAATATAGACAAAGTTTCTACAGAGTCTGAGAGGGTAAATATTATTCAAAGAAGAAAATAAGATAAAAATAACAAGTAGATAATTGAATACCTTTGTCTCATGTCCTGTAAAAATGACAGCACCTACAATGTACTCAGTATTTCTGAGACTACACCCCTGGAAACATGTGAGACACTCAATAAGAAAGAACCGACTTAAAACATCAACTGATATAATAATAGCAATTATAAACAATAGGTCAGAAATTTTAGAGCCAGATTCTCAGATAATAACTTCATGAAACTAAAAATTGAGAGAGAAAAGAGTAAACATTGGCATCCAGTAAGAAAGGTTACTTCAATCTAGCAACTACAAATGAAAAATAACATGGAATCTGATATACTAAAGAGAGAGAGCCAGAGATACGAGTTCATACACGTAAGAGAAGTTGGTTTGGACTGAGAGGCAAGATTTGTTTATCAATGATCAAGTTTCCAGTGAAGGTATACAGAGAATTATTTGGTTGCTCACATTGAACCTCACCTGCATTACATCAAAGAAAAGGGCTTGTTAGTTTTTGTTTCCAAAAACACCCTGTCAGTTGTTTAATACACTAGACACTCAAAAATGTTTCTTCTCGTTATTTTTCCGCAACACCTATAATGAAAACCTTTTTTTTCAAGCCAGACAACAAAGAGTCAACATAACCTTTGAATTCAGAAACTTTGTCCGGTGACACAAAATCCCACGTCCTTTCCGGTGCCTTCCGTATCTTCAAGTTAGTTTCTCCATCAAGATTTGCAGTCTGCAAAAGAACCATAATACAAAAATGAATAAATAGAATGAACAAAAAACACATGACACGTGCAAATCATATTCATCTGCACAAACACATGGGAACAAGAAATACAGAAAATGACAGATGAACCAGATCTTCAAGTAAGAATTATTTACCATTTATTAAGATTAGAAAGACAATTGCCTTAAAGCATAGGGTGCTAACCTCAACATAGCAGACACCATCAGGGTTTGTGCTGGCAAGGAACATTAAATCAGCAGGAAAGAATCCATCCTGATTCACCTGTGATGGGACAAACAATCACTTAATTGGCTGCAAAACAATCAGACGAGTAACTATATATGAATTAAATAAAAATACTTCATAAATTAGTCTTGGAAAAATGAACATCTAATGGTTTCAACCATTTCCCCAATGAGTGCATATATACACAAAAGTACCATATACTGACTGTTAACAGAAAAAGGGAAGCTAGTTAGAGATCCAAAGCGCTCCTCAGCTTGCAAAAGCAAAACCCACTTGATTTCGAGTGCACAAGCCTTTAATGATTCTGTGGGACTAAATGCATTCATAGCTTATTTAATACATTAATAAACATTCAATTCTCTCTAGCACTAAGCTGCTAACATGTTATCTGTTTCTAAACCACAGAAAATTAGGTAGGTTTTTTACATTTAGACAGCATAAATTTGATGGTCTAGCCCTAGCAGGTTGAGATACTTGGCCTGGAAAAAACGAGAGCAGCTGACTTACTCTGATAATATCTCCAACCTGCAGCTTCTTCCAAGGAGTAGGTACCCAATTCCAGTCTTGCAACACTTCTACGTTGGAATTATTGATTGACATGTCATTTTGGAAACGTTTCTTCATGTAGGAATCAAAAGAAATACAAGGAAAAAACATTGTGAGGAGCTATTGAACTTAGATTTTTCTCTGCTAGGTGGCTGAACAGAGGAAATGATTCTAAACTCACCCAATCTTCCCATGCTTCCTTTATGAGGGACACAAGAAGCACCAGTGACAGTGGAAGCACATTTGTAATTGGACTTACAGGACTGCAAGGAAAGAAAACTTCATAAGAAGATGCATTGCAGAATAGTTTGTTAACTCCAAAATATGTGCCCAAATATCACACTAGGTAGTACCAACAAACAAGAATAGTAGTAATTGACACAGCCTTACTGAAGAATTTCAAGTGGATTCAGCTAGTTAACTGAAAGATGCTTTGAATTGGCCATGACCCATATCAAAATATGGGGAAAAAATGCTCAAACTGTTTCCCGGCATGAATAAATAAAAAAGAGAAAGAAAGTGTGGCAATGTAAGTGCCACCAATGAAGACCTGATTTTCATGCTTCGGGACCTTAGGCTTATAAATTGGCCTTTTATGATAGTAAGTAATAGTTCTAGTTCAAGCATGTAATTTAGACATTATGCAATTGGAATGCTGTTACTATTATATAGTACTACTTACTAGAGAGTGTTAACTTTGGCCTGCACTGAAGGAATCAGTAAAGATTTAGTTTGGAATGACATTCATACTAATAAGGGTCTCCTTGAACGTGTCCAGTCGACTAGATTAGGATTTTTTAGTCTACATTGGAATTTATTCAAAAACACGCACTTAATCAGTATGATAAGGATTTCTGACTCTATAATTGTAAAGCAAAGTTACTTAATTTTGAAAGTCATTAAAAAGGCAAAACTATATGGTAGGAGCATACCTCACAGGAGTGCATGACAAGATTGAGATCATGAGAAAATAGAGGTTTGCAACTCTTCTGAACTGTCAGCACAAATTAAATTAAAAGGAATCAGTTCAAGCACAAAAAAAATGGAGCTTAGGGTCTTATTGTCCAATGTTGTAAACTGTTCATATTTTCTTCCTCGAAAAGCAAATGAAATTTTTTTGTCTTTATATTGATTATTGAAATATTGTATTAAGCTATTGGGTGTAATAATAATTTCAAAGAAATTTCATAAAGCAAGTAGAGCTCTTCTTTATGAGAAAGAACAATTTGTCAATCCAATATGGTCTCTATAAGGAGCTAACGGACCATTTTTTGCAAACAATATTTGGAATACCACCACAGGTCAAAGAAAATCCTTAGACCCTGCTTGTTTGCTAGTTTGCTAGGATTCTGTCTAAGAAAGTAATCACATTCTTGATTTTAAATTCTGTTGTTTGTTAAAGGATGTCAATTAGTTACTTGTAATTGGTTAATATAAGTTCATAATCCTAATAAGTACGGAGTAATAACCACACAAAGGATAAGTGATCTATTAGATTCATATTCCCTAGAATCATATTCTGGGGAATTATAATCCCCAACAGCATTACTCTCCTGACAAACATACGAGCCCTTACAATTTCAGAATATTCTAATTAAGGTCTTTAAAGACATTTGGGTTGATCAATAATCTTTGAAGTTTAGCACTGGATTAGCTAATCTTGATTCTTGAAAATAAAGCAACAGCAACATACCTGCTCAAAGAGCCCCTTTGGTAAAAAGGTAAATACATCATACTTTGTTGTTGACACAGAATTACCCTGAAAATCAACATAATTAATCAGGCTACCAGCAAGAGAAGTAATTCACACAGCTCGGGCCTTTGGTAATAAATTTCAATTTCAATATTGTCAAAGTTTATCACAATAAGCCAAATCGAAAAATCCCACCAGTAGCAGAAATATGAACATTCAACTAATGCGAGCTTTCAATAAATGGCCATAAGACTCATAATTATTTCGAAAACTGTTAGTTTTGAGAGTAACTACATCCTTCTCGTGAGACTCCGTCAGAATTTTGTGCTTGTAAATTCCATAATCTATAATACAGCCCAGTTGGGGTACAAAGTACTACGAGTATAAAGGATTAACACTAAGAGGATGCAGGAAAATTCAAGAAAACAACATAGTGAGACATTCAATACTTTTGGGCTAGGCATTGGCAAGACTGGATATAATCATATAAATGACACACAACACATCGTGCCATTGTTTTCAAGTTTCAAACCTAAAAGGAAGAGATAAATCGTAAGTAAAACTTAATCAGGGCAGTAACTGTCCTGCTTGCCCACATCTTTCTCTACCTCACTTGTCCTAAACTAAATCAATGCAGATCAGCATAACCATTAATAGTTTTACAGAAGGAGGTTCCCTGGCATCTCGTAAATACCTGAGCCAAAGAAGAAAACCTAACAAGTGATACCGAAGAGCACCCTTCAAGCCAAATATCCAAAGGAGAAGCCATTGTAGACTATCACCAGACCAACTAACAACTACAGTACTTCAATATCATGAACCCATGCAATCATCGGAGATTCAATACGATTCACCTCACTATGTATATAAATGTTCCCAATCAACTATTGTCAAATAAAGGTTTGTATCTGCCACTACGCAGATGATCATGATTGACAACGAGCAAAACTAGAGTTTAACAGCATCAAACTAGACCAAATGTTTAGGTACTCAAATTTACAGTACATCTCAAATAAGGCACCTAATCCTCCTCTTCCCCACAAACAAGTTCACCACTCCCATTTCTACGACAAATTTTCTCAAACAGTACAATAAACTTGAATAGTTTGTAATCAAAAGCACTAGATCGCTCCTCATTTTCCTAAATTCAGAGCCCTAAACACCATAAAATATCACATATCCAGCCCCATCCACTAACGCCTTCAAATTACACAAGACAATGTCATAAACCCAGGATTCATTTCCCCAAACCTCACGCTCAAAAACAAAAAAAAAAAAAAAAAAAAAAAAAAAAAAAAAAAAAAAAAAAAAAAAAAAAAAAAAAAAAAAAACCTTATATTTGGCGAGCGAATTGGCCTCGCGATCATTGCAGAAGACGGTCCTGTGACCCGGCGCCTGTGGCTGAACCTTCCCCAGACGGACAGTTTGAGACGAGGCGACACGGTCGTCGGAGGGCGCGCGGTCGCGTCCGCCTCTAGATCCCCTCCACCCGGCCATTGTTTTCCTCCGATCGCAGCCCCAGATTCAGAAAACCCTACGATATTCCCGGAATTTGAGGAGACTGTGTCGAATCCCAATCAAATATTGGAGACAAGGAAGGGGGAGAAAAATGGGGAGTTGAGAGTTGAAAAAAATAAAAAATAAAATAAAAATTCAATAGAAATTGGGGGAAGTGATGGTTGAATTGCAATCGTGAAGGAGAGGGGCCTCAATTTCTCTCAATTTTCCCAATCCGCGTCGAAATGGGGTCATTGACCACCACGTGTAGCTCAGCTGAGGGAGAGTAGTGACGCAGTGAGTGAAGTCGTCGAATCTGGGTGAGGCGGCGCGTGAGCGAATGGCGGCAGTTGTGGTGGAGACGGTTGCGATTTGAAAATGGAAAAATGAAGGGGATTTTGAAGGAGTCGCCGATGTTTCTTTCACGGCCAGATTGCAGACATCAGCTACGACTATTTCACACAACAATAATTTTTTTCTTTTATTTACTCGTTTGAATCATGTGACGACGTGTTCTTTCTACGAGTGAATATTTGTGGGGATTTAAATAAATTATTTTTTGTGGAGATTGGGATATTTTCGAATTTGTTTCTAATTTGGGTAGAGGAAAGTTTATGTTCGAAATGTTATGTTTCTCATGAATTTTTGGATAAAAGTTAATTTTATGTGGTTTAAATTTTTTGGGATATTATTGTAGCTATTTTAAATGAGGACAGTATTTTTTATGCACTCAGATTTTTTTCCGTGTTATTTTATTATTAGCAGATATAGCAGTGGAGTATTTATCTAGGATCAGATTCTGTAATAAATGTTTATAATAGTATAATGTATCGTCTATAATCTATATATGCAAATTGTAACAATATATCAAATGTGGTTTGATTCGTTGCATTTAAAATCTTGAAGACCTTAAATATCATTACTGACCGCCTAATTTCGTATAGTAGGAGTACTATATTTCGAGAATTTGCAATCATATTGAATTGTGGAAAACAGATTGAAATATTGCAAATAATTATAGCAACAGCTTGCCACATTTAATTATATTGTTGAACTATTGAACATAGAAAAAACGTTAACTAAATGTCTTTGCATCATTGAAATCATATTTTACAGTTCGATTATTCACGAGTGAGCTATGGAATTTCTGGGGAATGTGACGTTTAAAATATCTACATGCAGGATCGATATATATGGAGTAATATTTTCTAATTTTTTCTATTTTTTTCCTGAATTTCAATATATAAATTTTGATTTTATGAGTTTTTTTTCCGATAGAATTAGAGTTGATAGGGACTATACATCGTATAACCATAAAAAACTAGACCTAAAAATCTTAATTTAGTCCAGTTCTGCGGTTCAGCAATAAGAAGTGGATTTGCATATAACGAGGACTCTTATAGTCTATGTGGCTAAATGTGACTAATTAAATAAGGAGTACAATGGATTATGTTTTTATACATAAATAAATACATAGACTTATATATTTTTTGGAGTTTTTTTTAACTTTATTTTTTTTCAAATCTCTTATTACATGAATGTTGATATTCTCTCCTTTTTTCCTAACAAATTGTAGCTATATTTTATTTAAGAGGTAATTTTTGATTGAATACGAATTTTGAAAAATGGCATCTATAATATGGATATCATCTTCACACCCTTCTAGTCTTCTTCTCTCTGTCATATCATCATTTTCTTATGCATGCATATATGTAAACGTGACTAATGATGAGACACTGGGATTTAGTTGAGCTGCATATGGTGTCGACCAAATTAATTTTATTTCAAGAGTATATTCATGATTAGTTGAACCTGAGGTGTCAAATATTCTATATAAGTTTCATTAGCTACTTATAAATTGTCATTTGAGAAGAAAGTTTTCATAATAATTAAAGTATTTTTTGTTTTACATCTTAAACTGCTCGAACAAAGAGTTGGACAACAAATTATTTTAGAGAAAATTATTGTTGGGAAAACTCAAAAAATTCTGAATAGTTAAAAGAAAAAAATTCAGAAAGTCTGAAAAGTTAGTGATGGTTGTTTTTGCCACATTGACATTACCAACAAACACATCTACAATTTAGGGAAAAAATAATTTTAGAAAAAAATAAAATAATGCTAGAGTTCATGCATTTAGATTCAATAAACAAAGTTTTGGAAAAAAAAAAACTAGATTATATAGAAAGTTCGTGCATTTACAAGTAAATGATCTTTTACTATAAAATAAGATCTTTTGGTTCATGCACACTCAATCCAACTTTCAACTGTCTATAAAATGAACAAATTTACTAATGATCGGCAACCTACTAACCTTCGACAACATCAATCCTTTATTTGGCATTGTACAAAACAGTATACGATCCCTTTCAATATCTCCAGACAACTTTATATATAAGGCAAAAAAATCACAACTAATTGCAAAACATTGCAGGAATACGTAAATCCAAAAATAACAATAGTAGATTTAGAAATTTGGAGTTTGGAGAACCTTTGCCAAGATCACTCATTCTGTGACTCTTTCGTTGGAAATAAACCATGTATACATCCCGGTATCTCGCTTGTTTGCTGCACAATGCAAGGGGGAAATGGGCCCGTTACAAGAAGCATATGCTGCTATGGTTTTAAGGAGGAAGAATCATAGTCATAGATTATAGATTTCGATTTATGTTGAGGATGAAAAATTTCGTGTCATGATGTTCGGTCAAAGCCGCTACCAATCTGCATGTGTAGCCACTCTGGTGACGAACCCCTACTGTATTCACGTGTGCTCTGAGAACCAAAGGCCAAGCCGGGGGCTTCAAAAGTTTGTTGAGTGAACTGTAGAAAGAGGGGAAGACGACGTGTTAGAAAATCAAGAAGTTCAAGCTAGGTGAGTTGGAGATCATGTTAGACGCACGCACATCTTTTGAAGGATATCCATTGATCTCCCCTCTTGAATTTACTGTTTCAAGCTTCATAGATAAGAACTGCGACAGCAAAAAATAACCGTGACCAACGGATTATAGAGGTGAACGACTCTCATCAAATAGAATTACGAAGAAATCCTCGTACAGATACAGAAAACTACCTCAACTTGACGTTGTAAAGATTGGATGTAATTAATTATCTCATCAAGCACTAGAGCTTTGCCAATAACCTAAAATCAGGAAAGTAAGGCTCTCAAAGTTCTATATTAAAGATAGATACTCCTTTGAGTCTAGACAATAAAAGAGACATTACTATTGAGGAACAAACTATGGTCTAAAAACTAGCAATTCAGTTTCACTTTAACAAGGATAAAATTTTGCTAGATCGTTCTATTTTCAGGAGGTGAACTCAACAAGTGATATCTTATGTCAAGAACACATGATACTTGTTGCCAATTAGTATTCTCATTCACTCGGATCAGCATCTTAATTATGGCCAACAAAGCAGATGAAAGCTAGAATCCATCCCAACAGCACAAATATATAGGGATAATGTTGTTTATTTCTGTCATTCTTATTGAAGTGCATAATGTTTATATATTTGTATCAATTTACAGTTAAACAAAGGTTACCAAACAAGAAATTACAGGCAAAAAAAGTTCGGTTGACACATAAAATCGCATATTCTAACAGAGATGAAGCCCATTACTAATCTCATCAAAGTTCAGAAACATATCCATATACAGCATATATACAAACATTTAACAACAAACGGGAAAAAATGGCCAACACTAAGTTGATAACTCACCTTATTACAACCAGGAACTATGTCCTGAAGAATTTTCATCCTCTCACTAATCTTTTCTCTCCTAGCCTGTACCAAGAATGCAAGAGATAGCATGAGAAAACATCACCCAAAATAAATACTCATCATCTACGATTCTACTTCAGTTATTCAACCATCAATCTAAAAAACTAGTACTAGTAGTTCAGATTTATTCAATCTTACTGATAACGAACAAGCAAGACAAAATAATCATAAGCACAAAAGCATTTGAAGGCAGATCATTACTCTTTCAGCTAAGCTATGACTATCGGTAGCTTGACCTCGTCTCGCTCGAACATGGATGTAGTCTTGCTTTGGAAGTTCCTCCAGCTTTGGCTCTCGCTCTGCCTCCACCTTGCCTGAATTCCCTTCCCTTTCAACTTTAAGTTCACTCACCGCCTTTAGCCGTTTACTATCACCTTCGTTTCTTCTTTCATCCTGCTCAAACAGAGCAACAATGTCACAATTAGGTATTGCTTGAATAACTCACATTACCTCAATCTTCAACCTAAATCCTCTCTCATTTCAATCAGCACTATCCACAAACATCAAATTAAACTCGCCGAATTGCGATTTCAAATAGGCATACACTGTAATTAATAGTAATACTAATATAGTATCAGATGCAGCTACAGCAATTCAATACTATCAGTGCAAAACAATACCGATACGGTGTTATTGTTGTTGCAGCTGCCGCCATTGCTGCTGCTGGTGGAAGCTCCTCCTCCCTTGCCGCAATGCTCATCTTTATCCCGCCGCTTCCGAGAATCGTCACTCGATCTCTGATCCGTCAACATCGGATCCAAAGCCAAGCCGTACGACGCCACATTGGCGCTCATCTGAAACCGCGGCCAGATCTCCGCAAAGTTGAAGGC